>NC_086454.1:288634663-288759663 GCF_028390025.1 Pseudophryne corroboree
GCCGCGCATCGGTGGTCGTCGGATGCATACACACTTGACGATATAATGAGCGACGTCGTTGATGAGGGCTGAAATGAACGACGTCGTTCATTTTATCGTCAAGTGTGTATGGGCCTTTAGAGTCAGCCTGTTCGACAAGTAGGGGTTAAATTGAGCCTGAACGGGGCGGAACTGCGTTCCGTCAGTTCCACTTGGAGACGGAACCCAGTTCCGCCTCTTCCGGCTCACCTAACCCGATGTGTGCCCGGCGCCGCAGGGAGATGCCGGGCGCCCGCTGAGATTGTGTTACCAGCGGGCGCCCGGCCCTCTCTCCACAGCGGAAGTCGGCGGCAGGAGCTCACTACTGAGTTCCGGCTCCTGGATCTGTCAGTGTGCGCTATGGGAGACGTTTCTCCCATAGTGCCGAGGAGCGGACGCCGGAAGGACTGCACTGCAGCGGTTGGACGTGGGAGCGGGGCTTGGTGAGTATTGTGTTTTTTTTTCATGTTTGAGTGTATTAGCTGCGCATCTACAAACTACAAGGGGGCTAACTACTGGGGCTAACTACAAAGGGGGCATTACTATTGGGGGGGCATTACTACTGGGGGCTAGCTACTGGGGGCAAACTACAAGGGGGCATTACTACTGGGGGCTAGCTACTAGGGGCAAACTACAGGGGGCATTACTACTGGGGGCATTACTACTGGGGGCATTACTACTCAGGGCAAACTACAAGGGGGCAAACTACAAGGGAGCATTATTACTGGGGGGCATTACTACTGGAGGCAAACTACAAGGGGGCTAACTACTGGGGCAAACTACAAGGGGGCCTTACTACTGGGGGGCAAACTACAAGGGGGCTAACTATTGGGGGCAAACTACAAGGGGGCATTGCTACTGGGGCCTAGCTACTAAGGGCAAACTACAAGGGGGCATTGCTACTGGGGGCTAGCTACTAGGGGCAAACTACAGGGGGGCATTACTACTGGGGGCATTACTACTGGGGGTTTTACTACAGGGGGCTAACTACATGGTAGCAAACTACAGGGGGGCATTACTACTGGGGGGCATTACTACAGGGGGCAAACTACTGGGGGCAAACTACATGGGGGCATTACTACTGGGGCATTACTACTGGGGGCATTACTACTGGGGGCAAACTACAAGAGGGCATTGCTACTGGGGGGATTACTACTGGGGGTGAACTACTAGGGGCAAACTACAAGGGGGCTAACTACTGGGGGCAAACTACAAGGGTGCCTTACTACTGGGGGCATTACTACTGGGGGCAAACTACAAGGGGGCTAACTATGGGGGCAAACTACAAGGGGGCATTACTACTGGGGGCATTACTACTGCAGGCTACCTACTGGGGGCAAACTACAAGGGGGCTAACTACTGGGGGCATTACTACTGGGGGGCATTACTACTGGGGGCTATCTACTGGGGAAACTACAAGGGGGCTAACTACTGGGGGCAAACTACAGGGGTCATTACTACTGGGGGCATTACTACTGGGGGCTAAACTACAGGGGGCTAAACTACAGGGGGCTAACTACATGGGGCAAACTACAGGGGGCATTACTACTGGGGGCATTACTACAGGGGGCTAAACTACAGGGGGCTAACTACATGGGGGCATAACTACAGGCGCTAAACTACTGGGTGCCTTACTATTGGGGGGCTAAACTACATGGGGCAAAAAACATGAGGGCTAAACTACAGGGAGACTAAACTACTAGGTTCATACCTACAGGGGCTAAACTACTGGGGGCATAACTACAGGGGCTAAACTACTGGGGGTATTACCACTGGGGGGCTAAACTAAAGGGTGGTAAACTACTGGGGGCATAACTACAGGTGGCTAAACGACTGGGGGCATTACCATTAAGGGCATTACTACTGGGGGCACTACTAATGAGGGCATTGTAAAGGGGGCACTTCATAAGGGGCACTACTACTGGGGGCATTGCATAAGGGGCACCACTACTATGGGCTCTATATAAGGGGCACTACCACTGTGGGCACTACGAGTACAGTGGACATTGCATATGGGGCACTACAACTGTGGGCATTGTATAAGGGGCGCTACTGCTGTGGCCATTATGTGTATTAGGGGTGCTACTAATGTGGGCTTTGTGTATAAGGGATAAAGTCAGTATACAGTATCTCCTTAAAAACCACTTAACTGACAAATATTCCCTTCAAAATCATTCATAACATTGTTTTTTACATTTTTTTTTATTTAAAATAGTTTTAAAAGTATTTTTTTTGCAATATTTAAATATTATACTATGCACATCTGCAGAACGAATCTCCTCGTCAAAAACTGGGGGACACATTGGGGCGACGCGGTTGCATGAGATCTGACCATGGCAGTTAAGTGGTTTTAAACTGTGAGTAAAGCCAGGAAAATAGTCTTTCAGCAGTTGCTTAACAGATGTGGGCAGTCCCACTTAAATCTCTCTCAGTAGCGGTAGCTCACTGGGCTTAATTCAGACCTGATTGGTGTTGTGTGTTTTCGCACAGCAGCTGATCAGGTCTGAACTGTGCATGCATCGGCGCTTGGCGGGAGTGGGCGGGCTGGCGGGGTTTGGCCGCCCTTTAGGGGGTGCGGTCCGGGCAAGTAGGCATGCCCAGACCGTTGTGGGGGGGGGGGGGGGCAGCGGCGTGACGTCACAGGCAGCTGCTGCAACCCTCACAGCGACGAGTAGCTCCCTGCCAGCATGCACGCTAGCAGGGAGCTACTTCTAAGGTACAAAAGTATCGCTGCTGTGTGATGCTTTGTACTTGTGTGTGTGTGGGGGGGGGGGCCTGACATGCGGGGCAGGATAGCCCTGGGCTGGGCGTCCCCCCGCATGTCTGTGTGACTGATCGTAGATGTGCTATATTTAGCACATCTACGATCAGGTCTGAATTAGGCCCATTATACCCTGAGCCCTGAACAAAGCAAGGCTTAAGCAGCTCATGAGTTGCACAATTGTAATCATGCGGTGCAGTTCCTCTGTGGGTACAGGGGTGTGTTAAAGCCAGTCAAGAAGCAGGTTAAGGGAACACCCGGTTTACTAAAGAGATAGTGAGCAGTGATAGGTGCAGAGTGAAGGGGTGGCACAGGTTATTACTTAAAACGGACACAATGATTCCGCACTGATCTGGCAGTTGTCAAAGTCTCATGGCACTACATTAGCTCAATCTGCCCCCAACTTATGTGTTAACAGGGCGCACAGTCCCTCCAGAACTATCACTGGCTAGGACAAGGGCATCAGTTCTGTCTACCCCGGTGGTACCATCCCTGGACTGTGTGGACGTGGTGCTATTTATCTGGTACTAGTCACTTTTCCTGCATTGGTGATACCGTGTGGGTGTAGGTCTCCCACAGCTTTCACTCTGTCTGCTGATCGCTGACTCCCCTCCTACAGCTCCCTGGTGGTCCTTTCTCGCAGCGCATCGCTCTGCGGTCACAGCCGCTGCTCCGGTCGCTGCGACGATTGGCACCTCAGGGCTCTTGGCACAAACCCCAAAACTTCCTAGGCTTCTTAGGAGTCAGCGGCTCTCTTCTCCAGCCCCGGCACTTCTCTCTCCGGCCTCTCAGGGTGTGCACGCCATGGCTCTCTTACAGCACAGAGCTCCTTATGCACTGCTCCATTGCCGCTCTTGGGCGGCAGCCATGCTCCTCCAAAAACCCTGGCACCTCACACACTCCAGCTCCAGCCATGTGCAGGAGCTATCCTCAGCCCTCCTCTAAACCAGGGCAAAATTCTATCTCCAGGGTAACATTTCATGTCTGGGATTCCCGCCCTCAGGGCACCCAATCAGCTGCAGGTCAGGAGTCCTGCAGCTTGCAACACTGTATAACCTGCAGCATCTTGGATGCTGGCTGTAAACTGCATTAACCCTTTCTTGGGCTGGTTGGTCAGCTATAATCAGTGGGGTGCCACATTATTAGCTATTCTAGGCATAGGTGTGCGCAGGGGGGTGCCTGGTGCGCACAGGCACCCCCTAATGTCTGGAACCCTGATCTCACATGCCTGATGCAGCGATCCCCTGATGCAGCGTCCCCTTTGCGCTGCACCCTGTCAGGACTGCATTACTGACCGGACGCCTGGGTTAATGAAAGGTGCCACTGCCACCGGCTTTCAAACTCCAGGCTCCACCTCCATGTACAAAAACAGCGTGATGTGACGTGATTATGTCATGCTGCTCGCAAGCCCACACGTCACACCCGCCACACGCCCACCTCTCTCCTTCAATGCTATGCCAATGCCAGCCACTGATGAGGATCAGCATGCAGCCAGCGTTCCTCTTGGGAAAACAAATTCAATACTGGCAGGCGGTCGGCAGCAACATTGACACGTCACTCGTTTTTTCAGCAGCAGCAATACTAGTCTGCGACTGTCAGTGCAGGGCCGAAACTAGGATTTTTGTCACCCGGGGCAAGGTAGTCATTTGACACCCCCCCCCCCCCCCGGCAAAAAAAATAATAATTCTTTTACAATAAATAAATAAAAATAATAATAATAAAAATTAAAATAAATAAATACATGAATAAAAATATTATATATATATATATATATATATATATATATATATATATCTCTTTCAGAACTTTTTTACCTGAAAAATTGCCTTTTCTAACATGAATTTCATATCCAGGAAAAAGTGTCCCCATTTTACACAGTACGACAGGCAAGTGTCCCCATTCCCCATTTTACACATTGCGGCAGACAGGTGACCCCATTTTACACATTGCGGCAGACAGGTGTCCCCATTTTACACATTGCGGCAGGAAAAAGTGTCCCCATTTTACACATTGCGGCAGACAGGTGACCCCATTTTACACATTGCGGCAGATAGGTGTCCCCATTTTACACATTGCGGCAGGAAAAAGTGTCCCCATTTTACACATTGCGGCAGGCACGTGTCCCCATTTTACACAGTACGCTGGCAAGTGTCCCCATTTTACACATTGCGGCAGGAAAAAGTGTCCCCATTTTACACATTGCGGCAGGAAAAAGTGTCACCATTTTACACATTGCGGCAGGAAAAAGTGTCCCCATTTTACACATTGCGGCAGGCACAGGTCCCCATTTTACACATTGCGGCAGGAAAAAGTGTCCCCATTTTACACATTGCGGCAGGCACAGGTCCCCATTTTACACATTGCGGCAGGAAAAAGTGTCCCCATTTTACACATTGCGGCAGGCACAGGTCCCCATTTTACACATTGCGGCAGGAAAAAGTGTCCCCATTTTACACATTGCGGCAGGCACAGGTCCCCATTTTACACAGCACGCTGGCAAGTGTCCCCATTTTACACATTGTGGCAGGAAAAAGTGTCCCCATTTTACACATTGCGGCAGGAAAAAGTGTCCCCATTTTACACATTGCGGCAGACAGGTGACCCCATTTTACACATTGCGGCAGATAGGTGTCCCCATTTTACACATTGCGGCAGGAAAAAGTGTCCCCATTTTACACATTGCGGCAGGCACGTGTCCCCATTTTACACAGTACGCTGGCAAGTGTCCCCATTTTACACATTGCGGCAGGAAAAAGTGTCCCCATTTTACACATTGCGGCAGGAAAAAGTGTCACCATTTTACACATTGCGGCAGGAAAAAGTGTCCCCATTTTACACATTGCGGCAGGCACAGGTCCCCATTTTACACATTGCGGCAGGAAAAAGTGTCCCCATTTTACACATTGCGGCAGGCACAGGTCCCCATTTTACACATTGCGGCAGGAAAAAGTGTCCCCATTTTACACATTGCGGCAGGCACAGGTCCCCATTTTACACATTGCGGCAGGAAAAAGTGTCCCCATTTTACACATTGCGGCAGGCACAGGTCCCCATTTTACACAGCACGCTGGCAAGTGTCCCCATTTTACACATTGTGGCAGGAAAAAGTGTCCCCATTTTACACATTGAGGCAGGCACAGGTCCCCATTTTACACAGTACGCTGGCAAGTGTCCCCATTTTACACATTGCGGCAGGCACAGGTCCCCATTTTACACAGTACGCTGGCAAGTGTCCCCATTTTACACATTGCGGCAGGCACAGGTCCCCATTTTACACAGTACGCTGGCAAGTGTCCCCATTTTACACATTGTGGCAGGAAAAAGTGTCCCCATTTTACACATTGAGGCAGGCACAGGTCCCCATTTTACACAGTACGCTGGCAAGTGTCCCCATTTTACACATTGTGGCAGGAAAAAGTGTCCCCATTTTACACATTGAGGCAGGCACAGGTCCCTATTTTACACATTGCGGCAGGCACAGGTCCCCATTTTACACATTGCGGCAGGACGGTGGTGGAGGGAGAGAGAGACGAGAGGAAGGGAGAGGGGCTGACTTACATTTGAAGCGGTTCTCGCCGCTCTTCAGCCGCCTCTCCCTCCTCGTCCGGTCTGTGCGGCTCCCCCTTCTCCCTCCTCCGGCGGGGTTTCGTGGAATGACGCGTTTGCGCCGTGACGTCACGACGCAATCGCGTCATTCCGCAAAACCCCGCCCCCCGAGCTGGGCACTCGGGAGAAGGGGGTTTCAACGTTATAAAAGTGCCGCGGCGGGTGTTAGGGGGTCTCGGCGCCCCCTCCAATCCGGCGCCCAGGTCGCCTGCCCCCCTAGCCCCCCCCTAGTTTCGGCCCTGGTCAGTGTCAGTGAGTGACTGACTTGTAAGTAAGCTGCTGCAGCTTGCAGGGGAAAGAGAGTGGGAGCCAGACCAGGCTGAGGAGGAGCAGTGTAATTGCAGTGAGTGCCATCAGGGGTATTTGTTTGGTGCACACCACAACATCTGACAATGTATCTTCTTTATTAGGATTGGTACAAGGGTGGATATTTTATATTGCGTTGACCGTCAATAGATGGTGCTAGACACGCCCAAAAGGCGGTGCTAGACACACCCCTCCGACAGTGCACCCTCTAATAAAATGTGCTGCGCACGCCTATGATTCTAGGATAAACCCATAATTCCCCTTTCAGACTGACAAAAATTTCCCGAGTTATTGCACATGAACGTGCATCAACCCGGGAATTTGCTCAGTGTGAAAGGGTCCTGAAAGAATATCCTGGGACGAGCGTCCCGGCATTTCATCCCAGGTCTCGACCAGGGTTGAATCCAGGATCATCCCGGGATGCAGTGTAGTGTGAATGGGCCCTACCCGGTATTCAGTACATGGGACTGTAAAAAGGCCTCTCATTGGAGCTTTCTTGGGCTCAGAAATGATGATGTCATCATCCAGAGCCCGGGGAAGCGTCCTGGAAGTGGAGGAGACAGGCAATATGGCTACCTGGACTGCTCAGGAGGTCAGAGAGCTGCTCAGCATAAGGGGGGAGAAGGAAATAGACAGATAACTGGCACAGTGAAGGATGCTATTATTTATAAAAACATTGCAAAGCTGCTTGAAGCCAGAGGAATGATCCGTACACAGCAAGTTGTTAATAAAATGAAGACTCTGAAAAAGCAGTTCTTGAAGGTGCATGACAACAACCATAAAAAGAGTGGGGCTGGCAGGATCGAATGGCAATACTATGATATCTGCGCAAATGCCTTTGGACACACAGCTATCTACAATCCGGTGAGTCTGTCTTCCAGTTCACAGTACACTGCTACAGAAGGCAGTCAAGATCCTGAAGATACACAGACAACCAGTGAAGTCTGCCCGCCATCACCGCTGTTAATTGAGGACACACCTGAGAACAGCGAACCTGAACATGACACATCCACTCACCTGTCCACGCATACATCTAGCCATGATGACAGCATAACTGACACCATTGATGAGGTCGTAGAAACTCAGTCCAGTGACAGTGGGAATGTGAAAAGTTCCGTCGCCGTCACCCCAACTTTGCAGAAAAACAGTATTATATTTTTCCAATTTTAAACACACATAGCACAGTATAGGGTTAAATATGAGCCAGTGTTAAAGGTGGGTGGCTGTATTCTCCATTGTTGCACTTCCCCAATTTTTTAACAACATATGGGGTAGTATGAATGGCCGGCAGTGGGGCGAGCGCAAATGAGCCCCTTGCGGGCTCGCTGCGCTCACCACAATGCGGGCAAGGTGGAGCGCCATGCAATTTTTTCTTCCTCCAGGGGGGTCGTGGACCCCCAAGAGGGAGAATAGTTGCCGGTATGCTGGGTGTTGGGATTCCAGCCCCGGTTGTCAGGCTCCAGAGCCTTACCTCCGGCGAGTGCTCCCGCGGGTTACCGCCCCACTGGTTGGTGCGGCTGCGGCGGCAGGGAGCTGCTGGTGGCGGGTCCACCTGGACGGATGTGCAGCTGCCAAGGGCCGGGGAACGAGGGTCTGGAGAGCCGGGCGCTGCGGCGGGGATCGATGTGGTAAGGTCCTCTATTGGTGACACAGTATAGCGTGTCAGAGATAGATGCTGACTAAAGCTGTGTGCTAACAGCTAAGTATGTCTCCTGTGCTGGGGGCAGCCATGTTGGAGACCACAGTATTACCAATGAAGTTCCCAATCTGTGTCCAGTCAATCCTGCGTGTTCTCCCCTTACAAAAGGGGGCTGGCTCAGAGGGAGAGTGCCAGTGCTTCAAGTTACCTCCTTGTGAAAGGTTCTCCAGCTCTGTGCTCCCAGGTTACTTCTGGTTCCCTGGTCCTGGTTGCTCTCATCCATCGGTTACCTAAACGCTGCTGCAGTCCTGCTGTCTAAGTCCGTTGCCACTCGTGGAAGCGCTCACGGGGTCCCAGGTCATAGAGGAGTTCCAGGTGCTAACGGTGGTTCCCGCAGACGTCTTCATTTCTTCAAAGTCCAAGTTCTTTAGCCTCGTTTTTCAATCACAAACCACAGTCTTCGTTTCTTCAAAGTCCAAGTTCTTCAGCCTCGTCTTTCAATCACAAACCACAGTCTTCGTTTCTTCAAAGTCCAAGTTCTTCAGCCTCGTCTTTCAATCACAAACCACAGTCTTCATTTCTTCAAAGTCCAAGTACTTCAGCCTCATCTCTTAATCATAAAACACAGTCTTCAGTTCTTCTTTACCGGAGTTTTTCAGCTTCACTCTTCAAGTCATTTAACCATAGACTCTAATTCTTCCAGTTTCTTCTATTTCTCCAATATTCGTGTACAGCCTGATTATTCATTAAAACTAAAGTTATCTTCCTACGGAGTCCTCCTTTTCTTTACGCCCTCCGGCCAACATTAACACTTAGTTTGGCTTCCACCCCATGAGGAGGAATTACATTCAGCCACCTCGTTTACTCTCCTCAGAGGTAGCTGTCCCTTCAGCCAAAACTCGGTTGTCGGAACCCCAACTTACGCCGAGTGTGACACCGGTATACTGAGCGCCGGGATTCCAACAGGTGGCATACTGAATGCCACCCGTGGTCACGATACTGGCCGTCATGATCCTGAACATCTGACCACGGGAGTTGAGTATGCAGTCAGTGAAAGGGTGTTAGGGTAGGGAGGGGGCAAGCTTAGGGTTAGGCTGTAGGGTTATCCACCACCCAGGGGGACTTAGAGTTATGTACTTACGTATGTACTTGGTGACAGGGTAGGGGGGGGGTAACATAATGACCAATTATGTTCAGGATTGCCACGCTCAGAATGCCTGCATTGAGAACCACGGGATATAGTTTTCACTGCTTTATATATAGAGCAATGTAACTTGTTGCAGAGTTAAGCTAGTGTGTAGGTGGGTTAATGCTATTTTTATGTACGCTCATTTTTTTAATCTTATCTTCACAGTTTTCAACGTTCCACTTAGAAGGAAGAAACTGAACAAAGCGGAGCAAGTAGCTAAAGCCATGACAAATGTCCTTGTTGAACAACTCGGAGAGATGGACACTGCTATGTCCACACAGGAGGATGCAAGGCTCGACAGGTTTATAGAGGCAGAGCGCCAAATGCAAGACACATTTATTGCCCAAGTCATGACAATGCAGGAACGCATGAATAGAGAGCAGCATGACCATCATTGGGAATTGCAACAAATGAACATGGCGTTCTTTGAACGTTTGATCAATACTTCAAGAGCACCAACCCAACACCACAGCTCACAATACCCTGAGAAGGGTTTTTCCACATTTAATCCTGGCCCATACTGTGCCCCAAGTACTGCAGCATCTAACGTACAAAGGGGGTCATTCCAAGTTGTTCGCTCGTTGCCGATTTTCGCAATGGAGCGATTAAGGCAAAAATGCGCATGCGCATGGTACGCAGTGCGCATGTGCTAAGTATTTTAGCACAAAACTTAGTAAATTTACTCATGTCCGAATGAAGAAATTTCATTGTTGAAGTGATCGGAGTGTGATTGACAGGAAGTGGGTGTTTCTGGGCGGTAACTGGACGTTTTCTGGGAGTGTGCGGAAAAACGCAGGCATGTCAGGGAAAAATGAGGGAGTGTCTGAAGAAACGGGGGAGTGGCTGGCCGAACGCTGGGCGTGTGTGTGACGTCAAACCAGGAACGAAACAGCCTGAGCTGATCGCAATCTGTGAGTAGGTCTGGAGCTACTCAGAAACTGCTAAGATTTTTCTATTCGCAATTCTGCTAAACTTTCGTTCGCTATTCTGCTAAACTAAGATACACTCCCAGAGGGCGGCGGCTTAGCGTGTGCAATGCTGCTAAAAGCAGCTAGCGAGCGAACAACTCAGAATGACCCCCAAAGTTCAGAGTTTAGTGCATACCGCAATTTAACTTGAACTTATGGGCACATTTATCAACGAGTGATACATTTCACTGTGAGTGATAAATTGCACCATCCAAACATCTCCCAGATGTTTTTTTTCTTCTTCTTACAGATGACAGTTAGGAGCTGGAACAAATTATCACTCACAGTGAAATTTATCACTTGTTGATAAATAACCACAGTGTTTATGCACAACTGTTTGTGCATTATGTTTAATTATAATGGTTTAAATGGTTTCTAATGTTTATTTTGTATAGTGTCTACAAACCTCCAAACACTTGTTTTTGTATTTTATGCAGTAATATACTGCAGGGATACTGTGTCTATACATTGGTATAATTGTACCTACAAGCCTACCAGTGTGCATTTTTTTTTGGAATTCAAAAGTTATGTGAAACTATATGCATAATGGGGGTCATTCCAAGTTGATCGCTTGCTAGCTGTTTTTAGCAGCCGTGCAAACGCTATGCCGCCTCCCACTGGGAATGTATTTTAGCTTAGCAGAAGTGCGAACGAAAGGATCGCATAGCGGCTACAAAAATGTTTTGTGCAGTTTCAGAATAGCTTCAGACCTACTCAGCGCTTTCGATAACTTCAGACTGTTCAGTTCCTGGTTTGACATCACAAACACGCCCTGCGTTCGGCCAGCCACGCCTGCGTTTTTTCACACACTCCCTGAAAATGGTCAGTTGACACCCAGTAACGCCTACTTCCTGTCAATCGCTCTGCGGTCAGAGGAGTTAGGTGTGAGGAATAATTGCCTATACCGCAAGTCGGGGAAACGGACGGGAGGTTTGAAAATCCCCGCCCGCCAATAATAGCAAGATGTAAATGCAGCGGACAGGGCCGGCTCCAGGCATGTTCGACTAGAGCGGCTGCGCGGGGCGCCACCCTTAATGGGCGCCGCGCGCTGGCGCCGCCATAGTCGTACCTGGAGCCGGCCCTGTACACTGCAGCTCTCCCCGCCGTCCCCGGCCTTTGACTGTGTGTGCACCGCGCAGCGCGCATGGAGCGCTCAAGCGGCCGGGAACAGACAGTCGGTGCCCTCAGACGGCAGCACTTCCCCTCCCAGCGCCGCCGCAGGTATTGTGGGGATCATCGGGCACTGTGTGGGGGCATATCTGTCACTGTGGGGTCATCTGCACTGTGGGAGCACTGGCACTGTGTAGGGGCACATCTGTCACTGTGGGGTCATATCTGCACTGTGGGGGCATATCTGTCACTGTGGGGGCACTGGCACTGTGTGGGGGCATATCTGTCACTGTGGGGTCATATCTGCACTGTGGGGGCATATCTGGCACTGTGAGGTCATCTGCACTGTGGGGGCACTGGCACTGTGTGGGGGCATATCTGTCACTGTGGGGTCATCTGCACTGTGGGGGCACTGGCACTGTGTGGGGGCATATCTGTCACTGTGGGGTCATAGTTGCACTGTGGGGGCATATCTGGCACTGTGGGGGCACCGGCACTGTGTGGGGGCATATCGGTCACTGTGGGGTCATATCTGCACTGTGGGGGCATTTATGTATCTGGCACTGTGGGGGCATTTATGTATCTGGCACTGTGGGGGCATTTATTTATCTGGCACTGTGAAGGCATTTATTTATCTTGCACTGGGGGCATTTATGTATCTGGCACTGTGGGGGCATATCTGCACTGTGGGGGCATATATTTATCTGGCACTGTGGGGGCATTTATGTATCTGGCACTGTGGGGGCATTTATGTATCTGGCACTGCTGGGGGGCATATCGGCACTGTGGGGGCATTTATTTATCTTGCACTGTGGGGGCATTTATGTATCTGGCACTTTGGGGCATTTATGTATCTAGCACTGTGGGGGCATTTATGTATCTGGCACTGTGGGGGCATTTATGTATCTGGCACTGCTGGGGGGCATATCGGCACTGTGGGGGCATTTATTTATCTTGCACTGTGGGGGCATTTATTTGGCACTGTGGGGGCATTTATGTATCTGGCACTGCTGGTGGGGCATGTCACGTGTAGCTGGCACTGCTGGAGGGCATGTCACGTGTATCTGGCACTGCTGGGGGGCATGTCACGCGTATCTGGCACTGCTGGGGGGCATGTCACGTGTTTCTGGCACTGCTGGGGGGCATGTCACGTGTAGCTGGCACGGCTGGGGGGCATGTCACGTGTAGCTGGCACGGCTGGGGAGCATATTATGTAGTGTTCCCGCTAGGCGTCTGCAGCTAGGCAATGTGTCTCAGTGCTCTGCCTGGCGCAATGTGTCTCAGTGCTCTGCCTGGCGCAATGTGTCTCAGTGCTCTGCCTGGCGCAATGTGTCTCAGTGCTCTGCCTGGCGCAATGTGTCTCAGTGCTCTGCATGGCGCAATGTGTCTCAGTGCTCTGCATGGCGCAATGTGTCTCAGTGCTCTGCCTCGCGCAATGTGTCTCAGTGCTCTGCCTCGCGCAATGTGTCTCAGTGCTCTGCCTCGCGCAATGTGTCTCAGTGCTCTGCCTCGCGCAATGTGTCTCAGTGCTCTGCCTCGCGCAATGTGTCTCAGTGCTCTGCCTGGCGCAATGTGTCTCAGTGCTCTGCCTGGCGCAATGTGTGTCAGTGCTCTTCCTGGGGCAATGTGTGTCAGTGCTCTGCCTGGCGCAATGTGTCTCAGTGCTCTGCCTGGCGCAATGTGTCTAACGTGCTCTGCCTGGCGCAAAGTGTCTAACGTACTCTGCCTGGCGCAAAGTGTGTAGGAGGTTCTACCTGGTGCAATGTATATTAGCTGCACTACTGTGTGATGTAATACGAATTGCCACTATTATGTGGCCACGCACCTTCCCCACGAAGCAACGGCCCTACATTTTTTATGCGCGCCTTCGGCGCGCACTGTCCATGCTCTAGCATGTTGGTAGGTGAGCACCAAGCATTACAGTATGTACAAAATTTCACCCTCCTAACTTAAAAATGTGCCCCCGCTGTGATCAGCACCCTGCCCTAAAAAGTGAGCACTATCATGTGTAGCTGACACTGCTGGGGGGCATATTGTGTGTAGCTGGCACTGCTGGGGGGCATGTCATGTGTAGCTGGCATGGCTGCGGGGAATGTCATGTGTAGCTGGCACTGCTGGGGGGCATGTCATGTGTAGCTGGCACTGCTGGGGGGCATGTCATGTGTAGCTGGCACTGCTGGGGGGCATGTCATGTGTAGCTGGCACTGCTGGGGGGGCATGTCATGTGTAGCTGGCACTGCTGGGGGGGCATGTCATGTGTAGCTGGCACTGCTGGGGGGGCATGTCATGTGTAGCTGGCACTGCTGGGGGGGCATGTCATGTTTAGCTGGCACTGCTGGGGGGGCATGTCATGTGTATCTGTCACTGCACATTATGTGTATCTGGCTCTGCACTACTGTAGACATTATGTGTATCTGGCACTATACTGGAGACATTATGTGTATCTGGCACTATACTGGAGACATTATGTGTATCTGGCACTGCACTACTGTAGACATTATGTGTAGCTGGCACTATACTGGAGAAATTATGTGTATCTGGCACTATACTGTAGACATTATGTGTATCTGGCACTGCACTACTGTAGACATTATGTGTATCTGGCACTATACTGTAGACATTATGTGTAGCTGGCACTATACTGGAGACATTATGTGTATCTGGCACTATACTGTAGACATTATGTGTAGCTGGCACTATACTGGAGAAATTATGTGTATCTGGCACTATACTGTAGACATTATGTGTATCTGGCACTATACTGGAGACATTATGTGTATCTGGCACTATACTGTAGACATTATGTGTATCTGGCACTATACTGGAGACATTATGTGTATCTGGCACTGCACTACTGTAGACATTATGTGTAGCTGGCACTATACTGGAGAAATTATGTTTAGCTGGCACTATACTGTAGACATTATGTGTATCTGGCACTGCACTACTGTAGACATTATGTGTATCTGGCACTATACTGTAGACATTATGTGTAGCTGACACTATACTGTAGACATTATGTGTAGCTGACACTATACTGTAGACATTATGTGTATCTGGCACTGCACTACTGTAGACATTATGTGTAGCTGGCACTATACTGTAGACATTATGTGTATCTGGCACCAGGGCCGGCGCTAGGGTGTCCGGCGCCCTCCTGCAAACAATAAATTTGCGCCCTCCCTCCCATATGGAATAAAGGGACAGTGCCCGCCAAAGGGGCGTGGTCTCATATGGAAGGGGCGTGGCCACATAATAGTATCCCCAATTCAAATTACGCCACACAGTATCACAATCGTATTCACATTATACCACACGTAGTGCCTGATTCATATTGCACCCGATAGTTGTGTACCTAATTCACCTTACGATACACAGTAGTGCTCCTTATACACAATACCCACAGTAGTGTCCCTTATACAAATAACACCCACAGTAGTAGTGCCACACTAAATGCCCACAATGACAGCGTGCCTAACACACAATGGCCCTCATTCCGAGTTGTTCGCTCGTTCTTTTTCATCGCATCGCAGTGAAAATCCGCTTAGTACGCATGCGCAAAGTTCGCACTGCGACTGCGCCAAGTAACTTTACTATGAAGAAAGTATTTTTACTCACGGCTTTTTCTTCGCTCCGGCGATCGTAATGTGATTGACAGGAAATGGGTGTTACTGGGCGGAAACACGGCGTTTCAGGGGCGTGTGGCTGAAAACGCTACCGTTTCCGGAAAAAACGCAGGAGTGGCCGGAGAAACGGTGGGAGTGCCTGGGCGAACGCTGGGTGTGTTTGTGACGTCAACCAGGAACGACAAGCACTGAACTGATCGCACAGGCAGAGTAAGTCTCGAGCTACTCTGAAACTGCTAAGTAGTTAGTAATCGCAATATTGCGAATACATCGGTCGCAATTTTAAGAAGCTAAGATTCACTCCCAGTAGGCGGCGGCTTAGCGTGTGTAACTCTGCTAAATTCGCCTTGCGACCGATCAACTCGGAATGAGGGCCAATGCTCACAGCAGTAGTGCCACACAGAACGCCCACAGCAGTAGTGCCACACAGAACGCCCACAGTAGTCGTGCCACACAGAATGCCCACAGTAGTTGTGCCACACAGAACGCCCACAGTAGTAGTGCCACACAGAACGCCCACAGTAGTCGTGCCACACCGAGCGCCCACAGTAGTCATGCCACACAGAACGCCCACAGTAGTCGTGCCACACCGAGAGCCCACAGTAGTCATGCCACACAGAACGCCTACAGTAGTTGTGCCACAAATAACGCTCACAGTAGTCGTGCCACAGAGCGCCCACAGTAGTTGTGCCACACAGAGCGCCCACAGCAGTAGTGCACCACAGAGCACCCACAGTAGACGTGCCACACATAATGCCCACAGCAGTAGTGATCCACAAAGCGCCCACAGTACTAGTGCCACATAGAATGCCGACAGAAGTAGTGCAACAATTAAAGAACCTTACACTTAAGTAAACCGGAGGGGAGATAGAGGTGGTGTGCGGTACATACCGCACACAGATCCGTGGAGAGTGCTGCCGGTGCCGCTGCCTAAAGTGCAGTGGGGAGGAGGGAGGGAGCCGGAGGGACCAAGCCGGAGCCGCGCTTCACGGTGCTGAGCTGGAGAGCACCGGCTCTGTGCGGGAGAGTGCTGCTGGCGCCGCTGCCTAAAGTGCAGTGGGGAGGAGGGCAGGCCCGAAACCAGGAGTTTTGTCACCCGGGGTAAGCCATTAACTTGTTGTGTGTGCATATATATATATAACTCCACAAGGGCAAAGGGGATAGCTACTGTAGGCATTTTCACACTTTTTACTTGTATTTTTTTATTTATTTGGGCTACAGATAAAGATAAAATAATACCTCTGTTATATCATCTGAGGTGGATCGCACCTGGGAGCCTGACACGGATGCTTCCCGGGTGCGACCCACCTCAGGCCCTTTTCCCACCGCAGATTCCAACTTGGCATATTGCCGGGTTGGTGACATTGCTGGTGACGCAGCGGAGGCGGCACTTGGAGATCACATGATCTCCAAGCGCTGCCTGTACATACACTGTGAACAGGAGCCGGGTTGCATCGACCCGGCTCCCAGTTTACACAGCACAGTTTGCCGGGTTGAACCCGTGTTCAACCCTGCAAGCTACCTGGAGTTGGTATACCAGGTCAATCGACCCGGATTATTCCAACTGGGCCCTTTTACACCAACCAGCAACATGGGTTATGCGTGCTCATGTCCAATAACCCGTGTTACTAGCTGGCGGTGTAAAAGGGGTATACAATAATTACTCATACATTGATACATACATGAAATCACACACCTATACAAATACATGCTGTCACACACCTAAAAACATACACGCACACATACATTCTCTCACATACATACATACATACATACATACATATAATCACACACCTGTATAAATACATATATAGTGACACATATACATACAGTGACATACCAGCACACATACAGCTATGTAGTCACACACCTATTCACATAGTTACACACAAGCAAACATTTATACACACATATAGCAGTCACACACACACATACAGTGCCCTTCCCTGAGTCACACTCACTGTTTTGGCCATGCTGCTGCTCACATCCCGTCCATTCTCCTATGCTGCTGGCAACTGGCAAGGCACTGTGTAGTACAGTGCCGTTTAGCCCCGCCCCCTTTTCAGACGTCGGGTAACTTCTTAGTTTACAGTGCACTGCCATGATTAATGGCAGTGGGGGGAAGAGGGGGGTGGTGAAAGGCTGGGGTAACTTGTCCCCTACCTCTGCCCCCTCAATCCTGTTCAACTGATCACTGCAAGATGAAACTGAAAGTAAACTACAGCTCCCGGCAGCAAGGGCTGCTGGGAGATGTAGTTTTTGTTCAGTTTCATCTCGATGCCGATGGCTGCTGCATAGGGAGGGGAGCGTTAGGGGGGATCGGCGCCCTCTCCTATCAGGCGCCTAGGTGACATGCCTCCCTAGCCACGGCCATGAGGAGTGGTGGAAACAGGAGGGAGGGAGCCGGAGCCGCACTTCACGTTGCCTGCGTCTGTCATACAGTGTGACAGATGCAGCAGCAACCAGGAGCCAGCAGCAACAGCAGAGCGGGGAGAGCGCCTCTGCCGACCTGCGCCTCCCTGCCTTGCAGGAGCTGCTGAGTGGTTAGCGCCGGCTCTGTCTGGCACTATACTGTAGACATTATGTGTATCTGGCACTATACTGGAGACATTGTGTGTATCTGGCACTATACTGGAGACGTGTATCTGGCACTGCACTACTGTAGACATTATGTGTATCTGACACTATACTGTAGACATTATGTGTATCTGGCACTATACTGTAGACATTATGTGTATCTGGCACTATACTGGAGACATTATGTGTATCTGGCACTATACTGGAGACATTGTGTGTATCTGGCACTATACTGGAGACATTGTGTGTATCTGGCACTATACTGGAGACATTATGTGTAGCTGGCACTATACTGTAGACATTATGTGTATCTGGCACAGCACTACTGTAGACATTATGTGTAGCTGGCACTATACTGTAGACATTATGTGTATCTGGCACTATACTGGAGACATTATGTGTATCTGGCACTATACTGGAGACATTATGTGTATCTGGCACTATACTGTAGACATTAAGTGTATCTGGCACTGCACTACTGTAGACATTATGTGTATCTGGCACTATACTGGAGACATTATGTGTATCTGGCACTATACTGTAGACATTAAGTGTATATGGCACTGCACTACTGTAGACATGTGTATCTGGCACTGCACTACTGTAGACATTATGTGTAGCTGGCACTATACTGTAGACATTATGTGTATCTGGCACTATACTGTAGACATTATGTGTATCTGGCACTATACTGGAGACATGTGTATCTGGCACTGCACTACTGTAGACATTATGTGTAGCTGGCACTATACTGTAGACATTATATGTATCTCGCACTATACTGGAGACATTGTGTGTAAGGAACACTACTGTGGCTGTTATGTGTAAGGCTGCTAATTGTGTGCGTAGAGGGGGTGTGAAAATATATTTATAGTGTGATAATACATGAGGCCATGCCCACTTTTCCAGGAGGCCACACCCACTTTTCCTGGAGCGCGCGCATAGGGTTTTTTTTTTGGGGGGGGGGCGCTTTTATATTTTCTCGCTCAGGGTGCTAGTAGGCCTGGAGCCGGCCCTGGCAGCAGACATGATGACTGGCCTCCCCACGGTATAAACTGCACGAGGAGGCGGATGCTAGAGCCCAGAAGAAGCTCTAACAAAGAGCGAACTGCGCATTGGTGTAGCCGTGCGCCGCTAATATTAATGTGTTGTTCTAAAAGCTCCTAATTGATCTGTCTATGTATCGTACATTTATGTGATTGCTTATCATGTTAGGATAACATAGTGACCAATAACCTGATGCTCATGTATATTCAAAGAAAGTGTTACCCTCAGATACATTGTCATGCACAATGATATGCGACCCTAGGAGGCAGGGCATGAGGATCATATAATATTATACTTAGACTGTCAGAAACTTGTATCTTTTTGGTCTAACATTATATTAAATTATGCAGAGCATGCCAGCCTGTGGGTTTTACATATAAGAAAGTAAGCTCACTTTAATACCAACTGTGTTATACTCTCTGACATAGCCCGTTATCTAGTAACCCAGGATTGCTGGTGTGGTTGAGTACAGATTGACAACTTATTGTAGCCCTCATCCCCACATGTGCATGCATATTATTATAACTGCATAATATAATTCATGGAATTTATGCAAATAGTGTGAGATAAGGGGATTGGTAAATTCAATTCCCCATTATTCATCTTAATTATAGGAAGCAGTAATTAATATCACGTCTATCATATATATAAGAAATATATGGTCACATAACACAGCTTGAAACTGAGGATGAACACTTCAGCATCATTTATGGTTAAAGAATAAGAAGCAATCACATCTTTAAATCTGTGAAGTACAGAAAGACTGGCAGACTGCCAAGAATTCATACTGATATATATGTAGCAACATTTGTTGCCAGTCTCTGCACATGGGGGGTAATTCCAAGTTGATCACAGCAGGAAATTTTTTAGCAATTGGGCAAAACCATGTGCACTGCAGGGGGGGCAGATATAACATGTGCAGAGAGAGTTAGATTTGGGTGGGGTGTGTTCAATCTGTAATCTAATTTGCAGTGTAAAAATAAAGCAGCCAGTATTGACCCTGCACAGAAACAAAATAACCCACCCAAATCTAACTCTCTCTGCACATGTTATATCTGCCACACCTGCAGTGCACATGGTTTTGCCCAACTGCTAAAAAATTTCCTGCTGCGATCAACTCAGAATTACCCCCATAAAGCAGTGTGAAATTGAAACCAATCACTGTCAGTAAAGAGAAATGAGTGGATACAGTGTCAACATCGCACACAGAGTAGTGTGAAATTGAAACATATTATTGTCAATAAATAAATACAAGTAGATACAGTGTCAACACTAAAATCTGGACAGAAACTGTGAATTTTAATTTCTTTTCACACTGCCAAATGTAATAAAAGTGTGTTACACTCAGAACGAATACATTGTTCAGACATAGGTATAGCACAGTTAAAAACATTTGGGTATAAGAGCAATATACTGATATTTACTAGGTGCATATATATAAATAATTGGAGCTCAGAACACCTATACTCATCATAAGAGTGTTATAAATATATACGACATAATAGGCGGCACACAATTTGGTTTTAATAAATTTTATTTTATTCTTTCACACAAGACAGAAATCTGTCTAATAAATATTTCTTCTTTTCACGTTTTTCTATTTCTAAATAA
The DNA here is from genome assembly GCF_028390025.1 of Pseudophryne corroboree. NCBI lineage: Eukaryota > Metazoa > Chordata > Amphibia > Anura > Myobatrachidae > Pseudophryne > Pseudophryne corroboree. Next base: position 288,655,122 of record NC_086454.1, read on the forward strand.
ACATTTTTTTTTTTATATATATTTCGCTTTGTATGGTCTAACACTCAGGCCATTATAATACCGTATGGGAGATCATGAATATAGGATGACATTCCATGTGGGTATTGGTACCTTATGTTTATAAAGATATATTTAACAATGAATTCATTAAATTGTAAAAATACTATAGATGTAGATCTATGAAGGGGGTAGAGTGCATCCGGACAAACTGATCTCTGCCACAATTTTTCATTGTATATGTTTATTTTTGTGCCTACAAATTGCACCTAAAACACAAAGGTGGTAAACAAAATAAACAAAATATAATTAACCTAACATGTTGTGAAGACTTTTATAATACTCAACTTTTCTAATAATGATGAAAGGGTTGTAACTACTATTGTAACAGTGCTGCAAGGTTTGCCGTAATAGTGTTACGGATTTGTTCTGCTGTGGAGTTTGTGTCAGCACCAAAAAAAATGCACATTTAACAAGTGGGTTTCCAACCTCAGGGTCCTGCACAGTCCACTCAGGAAGAAATAGTTCATTTTTAAGTTCGCAGATGTTGTGCAATATACAGCACGCAGCTAATACAATAGGCATGATCTTTAGGTCAACATCATTTCGCTTCATCAAACAACGCCATCTTCCTTTTAACCTGCCAAAGGCATTCTCTACCATTCTCTTGCCGAACTCAGGGTGTGTGTATAGGTTTCTTTTTCAGGGCTCAACTGGACCTGTTAGGTGTAGCCTTTCATAATCCAGTGGCGTAAAGGGTATGATGTGAACGGGGATCTCCACCCCATTCATGAACTTAGAATACTGTTTTAAAATGGGGAAAAGAATATATTGCAGAAGAGTCAGTCAAAAGTATAATAAGATGGGGTTAAAAAATGATGTAGGCAAAGATATGCAACCATTAAAGCTAAAATACAGCACATAGGAGATTATGTAAAACATATTTACCTCTTTGGGGTACAGCCAGCCATCCTGCTTCTCCTCTACGATGTTGAAAAGATCTGAATTGGCAAGAACTCGGGAGTCATGAGATTGTCCTGGCCAGCCAATGAACACATCTAGGAAACTAAAATACAGTTACATTTTAAAAAGTTATACTGTAAAACACCCATGCAACTCATCTCACTACCCCAAAAAAGAAACACTTACCAATATTTGTGGTCCACAACAGCCTGTAATATGACTGAGTGCCAGCCTTTCCTGTTAAAATAGTCTGCAGGTGTTATGCACACCAGTGCCTGCAGGAAAGTACTGGTGTCAGAACTGTTATGCACTCCAGTGCCTGCTGGAATGCACTGGTGTCTGAACTGTTATGCAAAACAAATGGACTCACAGACAGACTGGGGAATATGACACAACGCACACAGAAGGTGATAGGGTAACAAAATACACACAAGGTGAACAGAGAAGCCCAGAGGCTAAGGCACTGGGTATCTCCCTTGTATTAAAACTGCTCAGATGGGAAAAGCAAGATGTTGTGTTTTAATACGTAGAGAACCCGAAATGCTGTTGCTAAGGGCAACAGCAAAACCCTAAAGGGTTACCAACGGGTGTGGCAGTAAACTCCTTGGTCAGAGATGGAATGATAGACACAAGGAGAGTCTCCACAATCCTAATTCTCACTTGCAGTGCACAGGTTCAGCTTACTGCCACTAAACTGACCCCTGACACCTAGCACAGTGAGACAGGATTAGACAGGCAAGTCTTAGAATACAGCCGCAAACTTGCTAAGTTCACAGAGTAGTAACAGAACCCCAGCAAGCTAAACGACTGACTCCAGTCTTACTGCTAGGTCTGGATTGGCAGAGTGTAATATCAAATCCCCAGGCCTATTTGCAGTAAGCAACAAACAAATACAAAGCTACACAGTACTGGTTAACTTTCAGGAACTGACTAACCAACAAAGATTCAGCAGCATCTGCTTACCCTGAGAAGAGGCCTTATAAAGCAGGTGCTGTCCACGCCCCTCTCAGACCTCACAGACTGTGAGCACAAAAACCAGCACCGGATCCCCTGCCGTGCACAGAGCCTATAACCACTGCACAGCAAAAGACCCGAACCGGAGTATCAGCTGCGCTCAGGTTACTCCGCTAGCACTTGTCTCCCGGTTGCCATGACGACGTGGCAGCACAGGGCAGGAGACCCTAACAGTACCCCCCCTCTGACGAGGGGTCAAAGAACCCCTACCACCGGGTTTATCGGGGAACTGCGAGAAGAAAGAGCGTATCAGTCTGGGTGCATGAAGATCACAACTTTGCACCCACGACCGCTCCTCCGGGCCATACCCCTTCCAGTGCACCAAAAATGACAGCCGACCCCGAACCACCTTGGAGTCAAGAATCCTTTCAACAACAAACTCCCTCTGGCCACGTATCAGAAGAGGGGAAGGTCTTCCACTGGAAGAAGGATTACTAATCGCCCGTTTTAAAAGGGAACAATGAAATGTTTTATTGATACCCAAAGAACGGGGCAGATCTAACTGAAATGCCACCGGATTGATAACCCTGGTGATCTTATAAGGGCCGATGAACCGGGGGCCTAACTTATGAGATGGCTGTCTCAACTTCAAATTCTTGGTAGACAACCAGACGAAGTCTCCTAATTTGAAGCTGCAGGGTCTTTTCCGCTTATCAAAAACCCTTTTGGTCACTAATGACACAGACACAAGGGCTTTCTTCACTTTCCGCCAAATACCTCTAAGGACCGAAACCACAGAGGAACCACCAGGCGTGGAGTCCAGGGGGTCAAAAGAATTGGCCTTAGGATGATGCCCATACACACAAAGGAAGGGAGAGATCCCTGTAGCAGAGTGAGCCGCGTTGTTATAGGCAAACTCCGCCATGGACAGATGAGCAACCCAGTCAGTCTGACACTTGGAGACATAACACCTGAGGAACTGCTCCAAGGACTGGTTCACCCTTTCAGTCTGCCCATTAGACTGCGGATGGTAGCCTGACGACAAGCTGACAGAAATCTGGAGATCGGAACAAAATGCCCTCCAGAATTTGGCCACAAACTGGGATCCGCGGTCAGAGACCACATCAAGTGGCAACCCGTGGAGACGCACAACATGCAGCATAAATAATTCAGACAGGCGTCTGGCCGATGGCAGCCCAACCAGTGGAACGAAGTGCGCCATCTTCGAAAACCTGTCAACGACAACCCAGATGGCTGTCATCCCCGAGGATTTGGGCAAGTCCACCACAAAATCCATTGAAATGTGGGTCCATGGCTTAGATGGGATAGAGAGTGGATGTAATGGGCCAACAGGAACCCCTCTAGGAGTCTTATTTCGGGCACAGATGTCACATGCCCGAACCCACTGATCCACATCCTTAGCCACCGAGGGCCACCACACCGCCCTAGATAGCAACTCCCGAGTTCTGGCAATACCCGGGTGACCTGCCGACTTCTTGGCATGGAATTCCAGGAACACTCGCTGTCTTAAGCTAGGAGGCACAAACAAAAGACCTACCGGAAGGTCTGGAGGAGCCTGCTCCTGTGCTCTAAGGACTAATGATAAGAGGTCCTGGGTAATGCCCACTTTAATACATGATGGGGAAACAATGGGCAACGGCTCCTCGGTGGTCTCCTGGATTGGAGCAAAACTCCGCGAGAGCGCATCAGCCTTGATGTTTTTTGACCCAGGGCGATATGTTATCAAAAAATTAAAGCGAGCAAAAAACAAAGCCCATCGTGCCTGCCTGGCATTGAGACGCTTTGCTGACTCTAAATATGCCAGATTCTTATGGTCAGTGAGAATTGAGACCACAAACTTAGCCCCCTCAAGCCAGTGTCTCCACTCCTCGAGTGCATCCTTAATAGCCAACAATTCCCGGTTACCCACGTCATAATTCATCTCGGCAGGCGTACATTTACGGGAAAAGTAAGCACAGGGATGAAGGCGATTATCAGACACTCCCATCTGAGAAAGCACTGCCCCAATACCCATCTCAGAGGCATCCACCTCCACCACAAAAGGACGCTCTGGATCTGGGTGTCGCAGCACCTTGGCCGAAACAAATGCCCTTTTGAGACGGGCAAAAGCCGCTTTAGCCTCACAAGACCAGTGAGCAACATCCGCCCCTTTCTTAGTGAGTGCCACCAAGGGCGCCACTATAGACGAAAATCCAGCGATAAATCGTCTATAAAAATTCGCAAAGCCCAGGAAACGCTGAAGCGCCTTCAAACTAGTGGGCTGCACCCAATCCAGGACTGCCTGTACCTTGGAACCCTCCATTTGGAAACCTTCTGGGGAGATAATATATCCTAGAAATGCGATTTGCTGAACTTCAAATTCGCACTTCTCCAGCTTCGCCCCAAGCCGGTGGTCTCTGAGTTTCTGGAGGACTAAGCGTACATGCTTCCGATGTTCCTCCAGGGAATGGGAGAAGATTAGGATGTCATCTAAGTATACAACTAAGAATCTATCCAAATATTCCCTGAGCACATCATTCATGAAATCCTGGAAGACTGCCGGGGCATTACAGAGCCCAAAAGGCATCACCAAATATTCATAATGCCCTGAGTGGGTATTAAAGGCAGTCTTCCATTCATCCCCCTCTCTTATTCGGATTAGATTGTACGCACCGCGTAGGTCAATCTTAGAAAAAATGGTGGCAGTACGAAGCTGGTCAAACAAGACCGAAATGAGAGGCAGTGGGTATGAGTTTTTAATCGTGATACGGTTCAATTTCCTGAAGTCGATGCAGGGTCGCAACGAACCGTCCTTTTTACCCACGAAGAAGAACCCCAACCCAACTGGAGACTGTGAAGGTCTGATAAATCCCTTAGCCAAGTTCTCCTGAATGTACTCTGCCATAGCCTGAGTCTCAGGACGTGACAGGGAGTACAACCTGCTCTTGGGAAGCTTAGCATTTGGCAACAAATCAATGGCACAGTCATAGGGGCGATGGGGAGGTAGTACCTCTGCAACTTTTTTGGAGAACACGTCCGCAAAATCTGCATAACACCCTGGCAATCCTGGCAAACTTAGCTGCGAGAGCCTGACTGGAAGGCTCAAGCAACTCCTGAAACAATCAGTACCCCAACTAAGAATCTCCCCAGAGACCCAGTCAAATTGAGGATTGTGGGCCCTTAACCAGGGTAACCCCAACACCAATGGGGCAAAAGTACAGACAGTCACATAAAAGGACAATTTTTCAGAGTGTGTGGCTCCAATAAACAAAGAAATCTGGCTAGTGCAAGAGGTAATTTTACCTTGGGATAATGGTTCCCCGTTTAACCCACAAATCTCAATTTCCGATGCCAAGGGTACTAAGGGAACAGAGTGTTTCAGGGCGAATTGGCGGTCCATAAAAACCCCGTCGGCCCCACTGTCCACAAAGGCCTCAGTCTTGACAGTTTGACCGAGGATCTTCAAGGTCACCGGAATGATAAAAGTCTTCTTGGGAAATTCTGACTTCTGGCCTGACAGGATATTTCCCATCACCCTCAGGCCCTGAAGTTTTCCGGCTTTTCTGGGCATGATACTACCACATGACCTTTATTCCCACAGTACAAACACAACCCCTGCTGTCTCCTCCGCGTCTTCTCACGCGAGGAGAGGCGGGTAGCCCCAATCTGCATAGGCTCCTCGGAAAATTCCTCAGAGTCTGAGGTTCCCTTGGGAAGGAAGGAAATCTCAGTCTCCCTTTCAAGCCTACGCTCTCTCAGCCGTCTATCCACCCGGATGGATAACTGCATGAGCTGATCCAAGCTATCAGGCAAGGGATATTGTACCAGTTGGTCCTTTATCTGGTTAGAAAGACCTCTTCGGTACTGGTGTCTCAGGGCTGGGTCATTCTACTGGGTATCATGGGCCAACCTCCGAAACTCCGTACAGTAAACCTCAACTGGCCTTCGCCCTTGCTTAAGGATCGAAATCTGAGCCTCGGCTGAGGCCGTCTTGTCAGGGTCATCATACAACATGCCCAGTGCCGTAAAAAAAGCATCAACACTTTTAAGCGACGGACAGTCAGGCTGCAACCCATATGCCCAGACCTGTGGGTATCCTTGTAGCAAGGAAATCACTATGCCCACCCGCTGAATCTCCGACCCAGAAGACTGAGGCCTAAGCCGGAAGTATAGCTTGCAGCTCTCCTTGAAACAAAAGAACTGCGAGCGATCTCCAGAGAAACGATCCGGGAGATTTACTTTCGGCTCCTTAACCCCTGCAGGTGCTGCTGCTGCGGGAGCTCCGCCAGCAGCCTGGGAGGTGTGCATTTTAATGGACAAATCATTAAATTGTCGAGTCAGGACCTGCACCTGATCGACCACCTGTTGCAACGTATTTTGAGGGGTATGCTCCATATTCCCACAAAATTTCAACAGGAGTATTAGGCTGCTGAATATGTTATGCACACCAGTGCCTGCAGGAAAGTACTGGTGTCAGAACTGTTATGCACTCCAGTGCCTGCAGGAATGCACTGGTGTCTGAACTGTTATGCAAAACAAATGGACTCACAGACAGACTGGGGAATATGACACAACGCACACAGAAGGTGATAGGGTAACAAAATACACACAAGGTGAACAGAGAAGCCCAGAGGCTAAGGAACTGGGTATCTCCCTTGTATTAGAACTGCTCAGATGGGAAAAGCAAGATGTTGTGTTTTAATACGTAGAGAACCCGAAATGCTGTTGCTAAGGGCAACAGCAAAACCCTAAAGGGTTACCAACGGGTGTGGCAGTAAACTCCTTGGTCAGAGATGGAATGATAGACACAAGGAGAGTCTCCACAATCCTAATTCTCACTTGCAGTGCACAGGTTCAGCTTACTGCCACTAAACTGACCCCTGACACCTAGCACAGTGAGACAGGATTAGACAGGCAAGTCTTAGAATACAGCCGCAAACTTGCTAAGTTCACAGAGTAGTAACAGAACCCCAGCAAGCTAAACGACTGACTCCAGTCTTACTGCTAGGTCTGGATTGGCAGAGTGTAATACCAAATCCCCAGGCCTATTTGCAGTAAGCAACAAACAAATACAAAGCTACACAGTACTGGTTAACTTTCAGGAACTGACTAACCAACAAAGATTCAGCAGCATCTGCTTACCCTGAGAAGAGGCCTTATAAAGCAGGTGCTGTCCACGCCCCACTCAGACCTCACAGACTGTGAGCACAAAAACCAGCACCGGATCCCCTGCCGTGCACAGAGCCTATAACCACTGCACAGCAAAAGACCCGAACCGGAGTATCAGCTGCGCTCAGGTTACTCCGCTAGCACTTGTCTCCCGGTTGCCATGACGACGTGGCAGCACAGGGCAGGAGACCCTAACAGCAGGGTTGTCACGTGGGGCAATAATGGGGATGTGTGTCACATCGATCGCTCCTGCACACTGTGGATAGCCTCGCTTCACAAATCCTTTTATGGTATCCTGTAAGCGCTGTCCATGTGGTAAAGATATGAAGCGCTTGTATAAGGTAGACACAATTGTCTGAGTCCCCTGGTGGACTACGTAACAGACTGTGGAGATCCCAACACCGAACAAGCACGAGATTGTGCAGTACCCTCCCGGGGTAGCATACCACCACAATGCAATGGCTAGCCTCCTGCGTGCCTCAATGGGTCTTCTAAGCCTGGTGGTCTGCATGTCAAGTGCTGGGGAAAGTAAGTCCAGGATGTAATCAAAGGTTGCACGAGACATATGGAAGTTAGCCATCCACTCATCATCCTGATAAGCTTCCACGGTCCTCATAAAGGCTTCTCTGTGCCGGTGATCTCTGGACCACAATGATCGGTTGGTCACCGTGTTCAGTCTCAGGATGGTACTAATTCTGGATGATATGAGGCCTCTCCTCCTGCGCAAATATTGGCGGTGACTAGCAGCCAGCTCCACCATAAATTGCGCCCTCCTCCTCCTCCTCATAAAATATATGTGCAGTATACTGCACAGTGTGGCAAGCTGCATCATGCTCTCACTGGCTGCATCAAACAGCTGTAAAGCACAAAGAATTACGAGCTCCGGCATACACACTGGTACTCCGTCGGCCACGACTGCAGCAATGCTGTGAGCAGGCCCCACCCCTCCCTTTGCTTGCCTATTGTGACCTCATCTATGTGAGCCAGAAAAATGTCCATTTCTAATGACATTCATATGCATTTGCAGGGATTTCCTGGGAACGGTGTAAAAGGGGCTGTCCCGGATCGAACCCAGGTCTAAGTGCAGTGTGAAAGGGGTCATTCCCGGGTTGTGTACCGGGATACGTCCAGGAACACAGTCTGAACGGGGTATTACTTGTCATCTTCTTCATATCACTCATTGTGACGAGTGGTAGTTAACTGCAAGGAATATACCACAATCATGTAAGTGCATGTAAGGGTCTATGAAACTCTTTATATAGCCTGTTACTTTATGGCTATGAGTTTTTCTGAGTGCATTTGGAAATATAATAATTTTTTGTTATGACTAAATCCAACAAATCATTTTTTTTCGTTGCTTTATTGACTGCTTTTGCATTAAGCACAAAGGTTTCTGGAAGGGATGCAGATAATTTGCCAGCTGTCGGGATCCCAGCAGTCAGGATACCGACGCCGGAATCCCGACAGCCACTGGAGAGTGGCAGCCATATTAGCTGTGGTCACGGAACGGAAGAAAGGAGGTCCTGTGGAACCCTGGCATTAGTAGGGTGCGTGGCACTGCCATGGGGGCACAGTTAATGCAAGGGGCTAAGTCCAATAAGTAAAGGGCCCTCTTTGAAGTGCCCCACCACCTGAAGAGAAGGGGAAAGCCCTGTATTATAGAGGCCCCCCCTCCAGGTGCCCCCAGATAGGAGAAGAAGCCCATGAGAGAGGCATGATGTTGCCTCATGCAAGTGACTGCAGCTGTAGTAACAGTCTAGAGCACAGGTTCTCAAACTCGGTCCTCAGGACCCCACACAGTGCATGTTTTGCAAGTCTCCTCACAGAATCACAAGTGAAATAATTTGCTCCACCTGTGGACCTTTTAAAATGTGTCAGTGAGTAATTAATACACCTGTGCACTTGCTGGGTTACCTGCAAAACATGCACTGTGTGGGGTCCTGAGGACCGAGTTTGAGAACCACTGGTCTAGAGCCTGCAGTTTGAGAGAGAGAGACCCCTGGCAGAGGACAAGAGGGGGAGTGCTTTTGGCTGTTACGTGCCTGCAGTCTGGGCCGGCGCTTCCACTAGGCAGCTGCCTATGGGCGGCGGTACCTGAGGGCGGCCTGCTACGGCTGCCTAGAAGAAAAAAATCTCTGAAAAAGCAGCTTTCTATTGGCGGCAGAAGCAGTGTATGTGACCACAGTCCACACAGCTCCTCAGGGAGTCAGGAACAAGTGACTCCCAACCTACAAATCAGCACCAGGGAGAGAGGGTGCAGCGCTGATAGCCTCAGTCACAGGCACCAAAGAGAAAGGAGGGGAGAGCATCTGTACCCGCCCATCGACGTTAGCTCCTGGAGAAGCGCAAGTTTGCTGAGTTCTCACCGCCGGACGGAGCAGAAGAAACTAATCCGAGCCGAGGTGAGGGAAGATACCGTCGCTGCCGCTCGCCCGCCGCCCCCTTCCTCCCGGGCTCGTACAGCGCAAGTCCGCCACAGCGGTTCGGTATACTGTGGCCCCCCTTCTCCCCAGGTCCTGTGTTAGCCTCCCTCATGTCCCCAGGTTGTGTGACAACTAGTGTTCCTCCTCCCCCTCGCCACCCTGTCATGTCCCCATAATCTGTGATGCTCCCCCCCTCATGTACCCAGGTCATGTGTCCCTCCTCCCCCTCATGTCCCGTGGCACCCCCTCCCCCCTCATGTGCCCAGGTCCTGTGTCCCTTCTCCCCCCTTATGTCTAGTGTCACGCTCCTTCCCCCCTCATGTCCCCATGTCTGTGACACCCCCTTCCCCCCTCCAATGCCCAGGTCCTCTGTCACCCCCCCCCCCCTCAAGTCCACAGGTCCTTTGTCTTCCTCCTAAGTCCTATGTCATACCCCCCCACCCTCATGTCCCCAGGTCCTGTGTGTCTCCTCGCCTTTCCCCCTCATGTCGTGTGTAACCCTCTTCCCTCCTCATGTGCCACGGTCCTGTGCCACACCCCCTCATGCCCCGTGTCCTGTGTCCCTCCCCCCAACTCCCCATCACCCTCATGCAGGGCCGTAACTAGGTGTGCGCTAGCGGTGCGTTGCACACAGCGCATCTGCTGGCACAAACACAGGGCCGCCCGCATCAGTAGCAGATTAACCGCTAAGCAATTTAAGCATGTGCTGCCCGCTGACAGGGCTGTTTGTTGCTGCCTGCGGTGCGGCTAGGTGCCGCATCCTCTCCCCTGCATCCTCCCATGTATACCCGCCACGCCCCTGCCGCCGCATCCCTCTCCCCTCCCCAGCGTCAAGAGTCAGACCCGGGCCCCAATACCCGGAAGCAGCGCGGACTGCTGCTTACCAGGCTGGATATGCGGGGCACACAATCGAGCACCCCACGTCGCTGATCATATGCACTTAACCCCCAGACGGTACTGCAGCTCAGCGCTGTCTTACAGCTCGGGACCTGCTCAGGAGGTCGCGGGGCTGATAGCTCCAGAAGAAGAGCCTGGTAAGTATGAGGCTGCCATGTCTCTCTCTCAACATTTCTCCCCCCCTCGCTTTCTCTCTTACATGTCTCTTCCCTCCCCATGTCTCTTCCCCTCGCCTCTCCCCCCATGCCTCTCCTCTCTCCCCATGCCGTAATGTGTAAAAAGGGGATGCAGTCTGCCATAATGTGTAAAAAGGGGGACGCAGTCTGCCGGAATGTGTAAAAAAGGGGACGCAGTCTGCCGTAATGTGTAAAATGGGGATGCAGTCTGCCGTTATGTGTAAAAAGGGGGACGTTGTCTGCCGTAATGTGTAAAAAGGGGGACGTTGTCTACCGTAATGTGTAAAAAGGGGGACGTTGTCTGCCGTAATGTGTAAAAAGAGGGACGCTGTCTGCCGTAATGTGTAAAAAAGGGGGACGCTGTCTGCCGTAATGTGTAAAAAGGGGGATGCTGTCTGCCGTAATGTGTAAAAAGGGGACGCTGTCTGCCGTAATGTGTAAAAAGGGGACGCTGTCTGCCATAATGTGTAAAAAGGGGATACTGTCTGCCGTAATGTGTAAAAAGGGGACGCTGTCTGCCGTAATGTGTAAAAGGGGCTCTACCTGGTGTAGTGGCGCTACTGTGCATCGTAATTTGAATGATGGCGACTACTATAATATGTAATATGAATTGGTATTATTGTGTGGCCACACCCCTTCCCCATGAAGCCACGCCCCTATATTTTTTGCGCGCGCCTAAGGCGCGCACTGCACCTGTTTTGCATAAATGGGGGGGGGCTGATGCCCTATCTTGCACACAGCGCTAAAATGTCTAGTTACGGCACTGCCCTCATGTCCACATGTCCCGTGTCTTTCTCCCTCATGTCCCCTGGTCCTGTGTCCTTCCTCCCTTTCCCACCACCCCGCTCATGCCCCAAGGTCTTGTGTCCCTCTCCCCCTTCATGTGACCAGATCCTGTGTCACAGCTTCACAAGCTTATCCATCCCTGCAACTCTTTGTGGAAGCATGGGCAACCAACAGGAGACCCACTAACAGCAGAGAGTCCCTGAGCAGAACCATATGGACTCAGGTTAGTGTGATTGTGACTGTACTGGTCACATCGAGTGCATCCTCCCCTGTGGCTGGAGCCTGGTCTGGTGGGGGCACTGCCGACTCTAGAAACGATTATTATTAACAGGGGGCTATGGACTGTATGTATGCCATTGTCTCCCATGCAGGACACCAGGAGTGACTGCAGGTACCAGATACAAGCACACAGCATTCCAGGATGACAGCACTACACAGCCTCGTCACTGTAGGCAGTGCCTGCCTGAAAAATAAGTATGGGGGGGGGGGGGGGGCAGTAGGCTGAAGTTTTGCCTAGGGTGCTAAGAAACCTTGCACCGGCCCTGCCTGCAGTGAGAAGTGTGACCTTGCAACAGAACCAGTGAGTGCTGCCAGGTGAGAGTGCTCCTGTACAGTGTAACCCTGCAGCAGACAGGGGGTGCCACAATGGAAGATGAGAGATCTCCTGTGAAGAGATCGCCTATGCATGAGAGGGTGAGTGTCTATGTGATGTGTAACACTGGATCCCTGGTTGATAGCCCCTAGAGAAGTGCCCCATAGTAAGGGAGGGGTCGTTGCAAAGTGGCACCGAGGCTAGAGGGGAGTTCTGAGTAACCGTATACGTAAGTGGAAGAGCCCAGCAGTGAAGGGTTTAAGACCTGCATAAGGTGAAGGTTGTCAGCATGTCAGATGAAAGGTCCCCAGATAGTGGGATTTGTATTAGCGGCAGAGTCCTTGAATATAGAGGACGTTAGCATGACCGAAGAAGGTTTATGTGGGGTGACGGAAGGAAAGAGGGTCCTTATGTATTGGGATGTTTCCGTACGTTAGAAGTCTCCTATGAGGATTGAGATGAGTGTGATGAACTTTGGATCTGGAGTCTCCTGTATGTCAATTGAAAAGGAGAGAAAAGACAAAAAACCCTTGTTTGGGAGCACTCGTTTGTAATGATTTGTATAATGTAAATAGAATAAATGATAAGTGAAATAAAACTTAACCTTTAATTGTTTCTTGAATAAAAAGAAATAAATGTGAAATAATTGTGAGACTCGTGTCTAATGTTTGAAAAAAGGAACTTGTTTAACCTTTTTAGCAAATGAGGTACAAGTTGCTAGGAGAAGGTGAAAATATCAGAAGCAATATATTTGATGAATATCAATGTGTTCTGATGAAATAAGTGTATCCAGAACAGTCACTGTACATGCCTTGGAATGAAGGTTTCAATAGAAGCGTGATATGGTAGCAAGGTTGAGTTAACTGAAACAAATCTTTTGAGAAAGAAAGAAAGAAAAGGGGGCCCACTGCACCTGGTATTCTCAGGGGGTTTCCCATCCTGATACTGACCAGGCCATACCTGCTTAGCTTCCGAGATCGGACAAGATCGGGCGCATTCAGGGTAGTATGGCCGTGGGCCTGTTGTAAGAAATGTAAGGAAAGAGATGAGAGAGAGAATACACTCCTATTGTCCGTACAGTACATAAATCAACCATGTGTAGTCCGGGAGTGTTTTTCCAGAAGCAGAAGTAGAAGTATAGCAAGCATTGGAGAATTAAAAAGGGCCCACCGCACCTGGTATTCTCAGGAGGTTCTCCTTCCTAGTACTGACCAGGCCATGCCTGCTTAGCTTCCGAGATTGGACAAGATCGGGCGTATTCAGGGTAGTATGGCCGTGGGCCGGTATGAGGAAAATATGAATGGAAAGGGAGAGTACACTGCTTTCTGTACTTCACACTCAACCAAGGCCACTAATGGTCTCAAATTGGTATTTCCAGACAAAGTATGTCAAGATAATTCGGAGTGTCTGGAATAGATAGAGGTAAAGTGTGGTAAGTGAAGTTTGGCAGATAGTGAGCTCCCATAGAAATGTTGAAAGGATAATGTGTGGTGTGTGTGTATATCTTGATACTTGAACTGAGAAAAGATAATAATAATAATAATAATAATAACTTATAGGTAAAGAATATACCAGTTAGTAATAGAACAGAGCTAGAAAATAACTAAATTTAAATGACAATTCACACAATAATTGCTGGTCCCCTGAGGGAAAGCCAGATGAATGATCATATGCTGGAAAGGAGCTCAAGGCTGGCTCCCAAATGGTACTATTAGCCTTATATTCAGAGTAGAAAAGGTTTGATACCAAATGTCAAATGTTCTACAATCAAAGCCAAAATTGCTGATAAGGAGCTCAAGGCTGGCTCACATATGGTACTATTAACCATATATTTAGAGTGGGAACGGTTAATACCAAATGTCAATTATTCTATGATAAATGCCAGAGAATAGAAAAATGCTACCATAAATACACATGTGTGTTGAAATCACAACAAATAGAAAATGTCACCATAAATGCACTTGTGTGTATAAATCATGGTTAAATATCTGTATCTAATAAATAAACCTTGGAGGCATAGGCGGGTGTTAGGACAGAATTATGCAGATATTATCTGCTAATAAAACGCTGTTCTAAAACAGAGAGTGTAGTGGTAGATTTAGTATCTGTTATCACTACTAATGTGTATGTGGACAAAATCCAGTATGCAGTCGGTGTTAGGCAACAAATTTAAACACTAGTGATTCCTGCTGCACATTTAAACCCTGGTGGTCTAGTGTCAGTTACTGCAGCCGCAAGGTATGCGGCGAACGTTGTCCAGGTCTCCTCTGTACACACTCCCGCTGCAGTGATGAGCGCGGCCGCCCGCTTCCGGAATGGGCGTGGCCGCGATGACGTCACTAAGGACGTTCTCTCGACGTACGTTTCACCTGATTGGGCTTGGTCACGAGAGCCTCTCTCTACTGCTCTCTTGTGGCCAGTACTTAAAGGTTGAAATAACCAATGAATTAGTTACTTAGATTTGACTGACTAATGGTTAAACCTATCAGATTTCGAGTGGGATACCCTGTGGAATCCATTTTGGAAAAGGGAAAAGGGAAGGGAAAGGGGAAAGGATGAGGAATGGAATGGAGGAAAGTGAGTGTAATGAAACTGTGAGTGAAAGTGGGAGAAAAATGAGTGAATGCAGGAATGGAATTGGGAAAGATTAGAGGTGAATATGAAATTAAAATATAAGAATAAGATGGAAAAATAAATGAATATATAAAAATATAAATATAAAAATAAAAAATATAAAAATAAATATAAAAATAATAATAATAAAAAATAATGATGTAAAAAAATTAAATATATAGGATTATGTAAATTTAATTTTTTTTTACATCATTATTTTTTATTATTATTATTTTTATATTAATATTCCCTTCCCCTTTCCCTTTTCCAAAATGGATTCCACAGGGTATCCCACTCGAAATCTGATAGGTTTAACCATTAGTCAGTCAAATCTAAGTAACTAATTCATTGGTTATTTCAACCTTTAAGTACTGGCCACAAGAGAGCAGTAGAGAGAGGCTCTCGTGACCAAGCCCAATCAGGTGAAACGTACGTCGAGAGAACGTCCTTAGTGACGTCATCGCGGCCACGCCCATTCCGGAAGCGGGCGGCCGCGCTCATCACTGCAGCGGGTGTGTGTACAGAGGAGACCTGGACAACGTTCGCCGCATACCTTGCGGCTGCGGTAACTGACACTAGACCACCAGGGTTTAAATGTGCAGCAGGAATCACTAGTGTTTAAATTCGTTGCCTAACACCGACTGCATACTGGATTTTGTCCACATACACATTAGTAGTGATAACAGATACTAAATCTACCACTACACTCTCTGTTTTAGAACAGCGTTTTATTAGCAGATAATATCTGCATAATTCTGTCCTAACACCCGCCTATGCCTCCAAGGTTTATTTATTAGATACAGATATTTAACCGTGATTTATACACACAAGTGCATTTATGGTGACATTTTCTATTTGTTGTGATTTCAACACACATGTGTATTTATGGTAGTATTTTTCTATTCTCTGGCATTTATCATAGAATAATTGACATTTGGTATTAACCGTTCCCACTCTAAATATAAGGTTAATAGTACCATATGTGAGCCAGCCTTGAGCTCCTTATCAGCAATTTTGGCTTTGATTGTAGAACATTTGACATTTGGTATCAAACCTTTTCTACTCTGAATATAAGGCTAATAGTACCATTTGGGAGCCAGCCTTGAGCTCCTTTCCAGCATATGATCATTCATCTGGCTTTCCCTCAGGGGACCAGCAATTATTGTGTGAATTGTCATTTAAATTTAGTTATTTTCTAGCTCTGTTCTATTACTAACTGGTATATTCTTTACCTATAAGTTATTACTATTATTATCTTTTCTCAGTTCAAGTATCAAGATATACACACACACCACACATTATCCTTTCAACATTTCTATGGGAGCTCACTATCTGCCAAACTTCACTTACCACACTTTACCTCTATCTATTCCAGACACTCCGAATTATCTTGACATACTTTGTCTGGAAATACCAATTTGAGACCATTAGTGGCCTTGGTTGAGTGTGAAGTACAGAAAGCAGTGTACTCTCCCTTTCCATTCATATTTTCCTCATACCGGCCCACGGCCATACTACCCTGAATACGCCCGATCTTGTCCAATCTCGGAAGCTAAGCAGGCATGGCCTGGTCAGTACTAGGAAGGAGAACCTCCTGAGAATACCAGGTGCGGTGGGCCCTTTTTAATTCTCCAATGCTTGCTATACTTCTACTTCTGCTTCTGGAAAAACACTCCCGGACTACACATGGTTGATTTATGTACTGTACGGACAATAGGAGTGTATTCTCTCTCTCATCTCTTTCCTTACATTTCTTACAACAGGCCCACGGCCATACTACCCTGAATGCGCCCGATCTTGTCCGATCTCGGAAGCTAAGCAGGTATGGCCTGGTCAGTATCAGGATGGGAAACCCCCTGAGAATACCAGGTGCAGTGGGCCCCCTTTTCTTTCTTTCTTTCTTTCTCAAAAGATTTGTTTCAGTTAACTCAACCTTGCTACCATATCACGCTTCTATTGAAACCTTCATTCCAAGGCATGTACAGTGACTGTTCTGGATACACTTATTTCATCAGAACACATTGATATTCATCAAATATATTGCTTCTGATATTTTCACCTTCTCCTAGCAACTTGTACCTCATTTGCTAAAAAGGTTAAACAAGTTCCTTTTTTCAAACATTAGACACGAGTCTCACAATTATTTCACATTTATTTCTTTTTATTCAAGAAACAATTAAAGGTTAAGTTTTATTTCACTTATCATTTATTCTATTTACATTATACAAATCATTACAAACGAGTGCTCCCAAACAAGGGTTTTTTGTCTTTTCTCTCCTTTTCAATTGTAGTCCAGTCTACAAAATTCCTGGGAGCACCGCCAATCATTAGCAGTTTAAAACTTTTTTTTTTTTCCCAACTGCATATATATTGGTTTCTTTATGTCATTTCTACATTTTGTTTAGATTGTCAAGACTAGTGCGGTTCCATATTGAATTTATTTGTCTCCTGTATGTCGTATGGTGTCATTATTGGATTAACATGCTGTAGAACTACTGTACCCAGCAAAATCGGGTATGTGCTGTCTTCACTGCTGTGTCATATGCGTAAGACTGTGCTGGAGGTGTTCGTTTGGATTGGAAACTACTGTATAGCTATCCTTTTGTAACCATCAAGATTGAAGTATACAGTATTTACCATCTGCTGGAAGTATTGTGCTGGAGGAAGTTGGCGACATAGAGCTTGTAACCATTATGCTCACTGTGCTGGCGGATATGGAGGAGTGTAGATAAAGTTTTCTTGTTCTTGCATTAAGAGATGGTCTGGCGCCCGACATTTCTTTCTTGCACTGCACCTGTTGTCCATGTGTATTCCCTCCATCAGGTACTTTGTGCTAAGCACCCGTGTATTCGGGAGCCCTGCTGGTCACGGACGCCATATCCACGGTATAGCCGGAACAGAAGAGAGCAGCCACATAGGGGTGAGAAACTATATTCAGAAACCCCAAGTAAGTCTACCACAGTACCAGTAGGGTTTCACACTATTATCATGTAGCTTAGGACTTAAAAAGCAGAGTTGCTTTGCCATAGCTCATACCTCCCAACTGTCCCAATTTTCGCGGTACAGTCCTGTTTTTTTGGGTCTATCCCGCTGTCCCTCCTGCAGGCAGTAGTGTGCCGTGGTGGTGGGAGGGGGGGGGCAGTTGGGAGGCTTCCTATCACTCTCTGCTCAGTTCAGAGCAGAGCAGCGGTGAATAGACGCTGTGCCAGTGAGGCAGAGGGACTGGGGGCATGGCCAGAAGCTTACAGAGCACTGGCCATGCCCCCACTGTGACGGAAATTGAAGGAGTGGCTTGAAGTAACATCATACATGCGAGGCCATGCCCACTTTTCAATAGGTCACGCCCCCGTTTTGATCCCACGCGAGGAGTCCCTCCTTCAAATATCCAAAAGTTGGGAAGTATGATAGCTGGTGGCTTACCATATGTTTGTAGATGTTTGTAGCTAAGGGGGTAATTCAGATCTGATCGCTAGGGTACGTTTTTTGCATCACTGCGATCAGGTAGTTGCCGCCTACAAACGCTCTTATGTCGGTTATCTTGTGATCACTGGTGCGTTCGTAATTTTAGCACAATCCCGTTGCTGGCCGGCGATCCCAGTTGCTGCGGTCCATCGCGCCTGCGCATTGCGGTGCATACACATGCGCAGTTCAGACCTAATTGCCCGATGTGCGAAAACGCACTGCAGCGATCAGGTCTGAATTAGCCCCAAAGATTTCTGCATCTTCTATTATTATGTAGGATTCTGTCTCTTTTGCAGTGTGCTGGGGGAATTCTATTTGTTTTTCTAATCTAATGGAGTAGTATGCTCTTAGTAGTCACTGGGAGAATTAGCACATACAAAGGTACCGTGGTATCGCCTGAAAGCCCTGGCTAGTGTGACACATCAAATATTTTAATTTGGGATGGTTAGATGCTGTGTAACACCACCCGCCATCTGGACTTTTGAAATATTTAATTGTCTTGCAACTTTTTGTCCTGTTTGAGAAAAGTTTTGTCCTGTTCTCACAATTATGCAATCTAATAAATAAAGCTAGGGTAGCACTGCATGCTGGAAAGGCGTCCAAATCACTTTTAAATCCACTTAAAGAATTGCCCATAACTACTTCCATTTGTAGAGCATTCCATAGTCTGACTACCCTCACAGTAAAGAACCAATTCTTAAGCTGATGGTGCAAACGCATTGGATGTATTCTTACAGGGCCATGTTAACAGCAGTGTAGGCCCCTGGGCAAAGCAATGGAGAAATTACTGCTCCAGGTCCTACATGCTGAGCGTAAGATAGAACACCCCCTACCACCCATGGGACATCAAAGTTGCCACTTAGAGCATCCCCCACCCCTACCACTGGAGGATGGGTAGGGGCCCCAGTGCATTACAGCAGTGTAGGCCCCTGGTACATGACTTCCAGGTGATAGGGGGTGCTTATTACACAGGGGAGGGGTGGCTAGTGGAGTGGGCTTAATATTCATAATTTTCAGATGGGAGCAGGGGTGTAGCGAGGGTGGCTCCGGGCACTGGAAAAGTTAGAGGGAGCACCAACACCTGACCACCCCCTCCCTCCATCAACTATACCGCAGGCCCAGTGGCGGAACTAGCGATCGGTGGGCCCAGGTGCGACAAAATGCTTTGCTCCCCCCATCCCATCCAAGTCCACCCCCTCACACCTGGAGAGGATCTGGTGAGGGGGACCTGCTCAGGGCCAGGGAAATGGGTACCTAGCAACAGTGCCGTAACTAGACATTTTAGCGCTGTGTGCAAAAAACGGCATCGGAGCCCCCCCTCTATATAAAACAGGGGCAGTGTGCACCTTAGGCACGCGCAAAAAAAGATAGGGGCGTGGCTTTGAGTGGAAGGGGTGTGGCCACAAAATAATACCAATTCATATAACGGTGCACAGTAGTCTCCATAATTCAAATTACACCGCACAGTAGCACCACTACACCAGGTAGAGCCCCTTTTACACCTGGACAGATTCCCCTTTTTACACATTACGGCGGACAGCGTCCCCTTTTTACACATAACCGCAGACAGCGTCCCCTTTTTACACATAACCGCAGACAGCGTCCCCTTTTTACACATAACCGCAGACAGCGTCCCCTTTTTACACATAACCGCAGACAGCGTCCCCTTTTTACACATAACCGCAGACAGCGTCCCCTTTTTACACATAACCGCAGACAGCGTCCCCTTTTTACACATAACCGCAGACAGCGTCCCCTTTTTACACATAACCGCAGACAGCGTCCCCTTTTTACACATAACCGCAGACAGCGTCCCCTTTTTACACATAACGGCAGACAGCGTCCCCTTTTTACACATAACGGCAGACAGCGTCCCCTTTTTACACATAACGGCAGACAGCGTCCCCCTTTTTACACATAACGGCAGACAGCATCCCCCTTTTTACACATAACGGCAGACAGCATCCCCCTTTTTACACATAACGGCAGACAGCATCCCCCTTTTTACACATAACGGCAGACAGCATCCCCCTTTTTACACATAACGGCAGACAGCATCCCCCTTTTTACACATAACGGCAGACAGCATCCCCCTTTTTACACATAACGGCAGACAGCATCCCCCTTTTTACACATAACGGCAGACAGCATCCCCCTTTTTACACATAACGGCAGACAGCATCCCCCTTTTTACACATAACGGCAGACTGCATCCCCCTTTTTACACATAACGGCAGACTGCATCCCCCTTTTTACACATAACGGCAGACAGCATCCCCCTTTTTACACATAACGGCAGACAGCATCCCCCTTTTTACACATAACGGCAGACAGCATCCCCCTTTTTACACATAACGGCAGACAGCATCCCCCTTTTTACACATAACGGCAGACAGCATCCCCCTTTTTACACATAACGGCAGACAGCATCCCCCTTTTTACACATAACGGCAGACAGCATCCCCCTTTTTACACATAACGGCAGACAGCATCCCCCTTTTTACACATAACGGCAGACAGCATCCCCCTTTTTACACATAACGGCAGACAGCATCCCCCTTTTTACACATAACGGCAGACAGCATCCCCCTTTTTACACATAACGGCAGACAGCATCCCCCTTTTTACACATAACGGCAGACAGCATCCCCCTTTTTACACATAACGGCAGACAGCATCCCCCTTTTTACACATTACGGCAGACAGCATCCCCCTTTTTACACATTATGGAAAGAAAGAAAGAAAGAAAGAAAGAAAGAAAGAAAGAAAGAAAGAAAGAAAGAAAGAAAGAAAGAATAGATTATACTTGCTGTCTCCGCTGGCAGTCAGGCACCTCGGTGCAGCAGCTTCTGGCAGAGATCCCGGGCAGGGGAGGAGGAGGAGGGAGCCGCAGCAGCACAGTGTAATTGGTGGAGGCGCTGCTTCAGCTGTCCCTTTCCTTCACCATAGGCTGTCTTCCGCCGCGGTGAATGCTGGGATGCGCTTCCCAGCATTCACTGCGGTGGAAGCCTATGGTGAAGGAGAGGGACAGCAGCAGCAGCGCCTCCACTGATTACACAGCGTTGCTGCGGCTCCCTCCTCCTCCTTCCCCCCTGTGACCGCTGCGCTCCTCTCCTCAGCGGGCGGCTGTGTGCTGCGGGTGGTGGTGGCCGCAGCACACAGCGGCATGTAATGAGTCAGTTTGACTCATTACATGCCGCGCTGCTTTGGGCCCCTTGACAGTGGCGGGCCCCAGTGCAAGGCACAGCTTGCACTGGCGGTAGTTCCGCCACTGCGCAGGCCATTGTACAGACAGGCACAGACCAGGAGGAGGAGAAGCAGAGGAGACAGACATTGATTCGGACTCAGAGATTAGGTAGGAAACAGGGCCAGATTAACAATGGGGCGGATGGAGCTCCAGCTCCAGGCCTCCAAATAAAAAATAGGCCCATCACCCTGGCAGTATGATGATCACTAGCCACCAGCTGGCCACATGTTCGGCCATAAATCATAACTATTAAGATTGTATTTCTATTTTCCTCACAAATTATGCAATTTTTATATATTTTAATATTTAGGGAGACATTGGATCTTATAGTGTAGGGATGTACATGCCCACATAGCTCTGGCCACACCCACACAGCACTGATCAAACCACCCCCATTTCTCACAATAGGCTCTTAAATATTTTCAGCTCCAGGCCCATGTGGCCCTTAATCCGGTCCTGGTAGAGAACAGGGCAGGCCAGAGGCGACAGCAGGAGACACTGACCACCATCAAATGCCGGAGCTCTGCCCACCCTATTTATATGTCTCAGTGTCTGCTTGTAGTTGTGTAGCAGGGTTATTTCTTTCCTGCTATACCACTCTCTGCCCCAGCTGCTGCAGCACCTCTCTCTGCCCCAACTGCCGTAGCGCCTCTTTCTACCTTGACTGCTGCAGCAACTCTCTGCCCCAGCTGCTACAGCACCTATCTCTACATTGATGCTGCAGCACCTTTCTCTCTGCAATAGAATCTGCAGAGTAACATGTATAAGCGACTCTACTGTGGCGTAACATCTGTAAGTGGATCTACTCTGGTGTAATGTATATAAGCGGCTCTACTGTGGTGTAACGTGTATAAGGGACTCTACTATGTGGCGTAAAGTGTATAAGGGGTATTACGGTGTAGTGTAATGTGAATAACGGATAATACTGTGTGGTGTAATCTGAATAGGTATTATTATGTGGCCACACCTCTTCTCCAGGAAACCACGCCCCCATATTTTGGTGCGAGCCTTCGTTGCACACTGTTTCTACTTTAAACATGGGGGGGCGACCAAAGGAAACTTCCGCCCTTACCTCCACAAGGTCTAGAACCAGCCCTGTCATCAATTTAGGATTTTTAAATATGTCTTATTTTCAAATGTAACATGCTCCACACGTTGGCCAGGCCCACAATTCAGTAGGGAAGGGGGGCACCAAAACATACCCTTGCTCCGGGCACCATGGCACCTAGCTACACCTCTGGGTGGGAGGGCAACTTGCTTGACTGCAGATATCTCCAGTTCCTGGAAATATTTCTTAGCTTCCAATGGGATAAAAAACTAGAGAGTCCCACCCAGAGGCCTAGCGTGGAGACATGACACCTGGAGCAGGGTCATGTCACAGCACCCTCCCCACCACACACACACACATATATATATATCACAGAAAAACAAAAAATGTCCAAGTAAGGGCATAATGAGGCAGACCAGCACACCACCTTGTAAAATGCAAATAAGCTAAATTTTAATCAATCAAAAGGCAGTTAGCCTGTTCATTAGCAGCATCAGGCAAAATCCTTTACATAAGCAGCATTATAGCATTCCAGGTCAGGTACATCATAATGTAAGAAGCATAATACTCATCCATCATCTCTAGGATCTGTTTGATCAGATAAGCTGCATATGGCAATCCCTATGGCCCATTTCGGTTATTTCCTTCCTCAAGGGTCATGGCAAAAGCATATTGTAAAATTAATTTAAATCCTAAAAAGAGAATATAAAAAGTGGGAGAGACAATATGCTATAATTGCATAAATGTACATTATGGTAAGAACTTAACAATAATAATGGTATTTCTCCTAAGTCCACAGGATAACATTGGGATATGATGAAGCGACAGCGGATATGCACCAATCGGTCAAAGCTTTTAGCTTTTCCGGCCTCAAAGCATGCAACGGGCCCGTCCATATATCCCCGCCTCCTTGCTCAGGCAAATCAGTTGTATTCCAAAGCTCAAGACAGGAGCATCATAGAGAGCCCTAATCAGGCGATAAGAACGCATATCCACACCCTTCCGTACAAGAAGGAAGAGGTTAGTGAGTAAAAGGATCCTCAAATCAGGTGCGTCATGGTGGGATCCCTGTGGATCCTGTGGACTTAGGAGAAATACAGTTATCAACGGTAAGTTCTTACCATAACATGTGTTTCTCCGGCAGGGTCCACAGGTTATCCACATGATAACAATGGGATTTCGCAAAGCAATTTAGTGGTGGGGACGCTCCTGATTGGACAGGAAAATCCTTCGTCCGAATTCAGCGTCATGAGAGGCAAAGGTATCCAAGGTATAACGTCTAATGAATGTGTTAATGGAAGACCATGTGGCTGCCTTAAATATCTGTTCTGCTGAAGCACCACGTTGTGCTGCCCATTACGGACTTACCTTACGAGTACAGTGAGCAGAGACATTAGCCGGAACAGGGAGATCAGCCTGAGAATATGCTTCTGAAATCGTCATCCGAAGCCATCTTGCCAGCGTCTGCTTATCAGCAGGCCATCCTCTCTTGTGAAATACATAGAGAATGAAGAGAGAATCTGTCTTTCTGATGACACTGGTATGATCCACGTAGATCCATAATGCATGGACCACGTCCAGCGATGCATCTCCCGCAGAAAGGCCCGGTACCTGGAAAGCCGGGACTACAATTTCTTTATTAAGGTGGAATTTAGACACCACCTTCGGAAGATACCCAGATCTAGTTCTGAGAACTGGATAAAAAATCAGAAATGGAGAACGAACATGATAATGCCCCTAAATTTTATACTCTTCTAGCTGACGCCATAGCCAGTAGAAAGAGAACTTTAGCTGTCAACCATTTAAGATCCACTTTATTAAGTGGTTCAAACGAGGCAACTTGAAGGGCTTTAAGGACTAGACTTAAGTCACAAGGCACTGTAAGAGGAACAAAAGGAGGTTGAATGTGCAGCATTCCTTGGAAAAAAGTATGCACATCCTGTAAATTGGCAATTTTCTTTTGGAACCATACAGTCAATGCCGACACTTGCACTCTCAAGGAAGACACCTTCAAACCTTTATCCATTCCTGCCTGAAGGAATGCTAAGACCCTGGAAACTCTGAAAGCCTTAGGGTCCATTTTCCGTTCACTGCACCAATGAATATAGGTTTGCCATATTCGGTGATAAATGCGAGCTGAGGAAGGTTTCCTTGCTCTGAACATAGTATGAATTACCTTTTGTGAGAATCCTCAACTTTAAGATAGAGGTTTCAAGAGCCACGCCATCAAAGACAGTCGATCCAGATGTCTGTGATAACAAGGACCCTGCATCAGTAGATCTGGATGTTGAGGGAGCGGAAGTGGAACATCCATCGACATCCTCTGCAGCTCTGTGTACCAATGTCTTCTGGGCCAAGCTGGAGCTATTAGTATCACGGCACCTTTCCCTTGCTTTATCTTTCTCACCACTCTGGGTAATAGGGTGATTGGAGGAAACACATAAGCCAGATGAAATTCCCATCTCACCGACAGGGCATCCACAAAGATCGCTCTGGGATCCTTTGTTCTTGCCCCGTATGTAAGAACTTTGTTGTTCAGATGGGACGCCATGAGATCTACTTCTGGCAACCCCCACTTGTCTACTTGAGTCTGGAAGACCTCCGGGTGTAAAGACCATTCGCTTGCCTGAATGGCGTGTCGACTGAGAAAGTCCACTTCCCAGTTTAGGACTCCCGCAACGAACACTGCGGACAAGGCTGGATGATGAAGTTGTGCCCACTTTAGTATGTGACTTACCTCCTCCATCGCTTTTCGGCTAGGATTTCCTCCCTGATGGTTCAGGTACGCTACTGCCGTTGCATTGTCCGAGCGGATCTGGACTGGTTTTCCCCCGAAGGATGTCCTTTGCCTGAATCAGTGCCACGTATATAGCCCGAAGTTCCAATATGTTTATTGGCAGGCAACTTTCTTTCCTGGTCCATTGCCCCTGTAAACACAACCTTCCTGACACTGCTCCCCAGCCCTGAAGACTGACATCTGTCGTCAGAATTTCCCAATCTGATATCCAAAGGGGTCTCCCCTTGTCCAGATGGGATGTCTGTAGCCACCAGGCTAATGACCTTCTTACTTCTATCGTAAGAGACAGGGCCTGTATTTTTATCGTCTGATGCAACCCATTCCATTTTGCAAGAATCAGATTCTGCAGAGGCCTTGAGTGGAATTGTGCATACTCCACCATGTCGAACGTTGATACCATCAAACCTATCACCTGCATTGCTGCGTGAATGGATACCTTTTGACTAGAGATATGCACCGGAAATTTTTCGGGTTTTGTGTTTTGGTTTTGGATTCGGTTCCGCAGCCGTGTTTTGGATTCGGACGCGTTTTGGCAAAACCTCCCTGAAAATTTTTTGTCGGATTCGGGTGTGTTTTGGATTCGGGTGTTTAAAAAAAAAACCCATCAAAAACAGCTTAAATCATAGAATTTGGGGGTCATTTTGATCCCATAGTATTATTAACCTCAATAACCATAAGTTCCACTCATTTCCAGTCTATTCTGAACACCTCACACCTCACAATATTATTTTTAGTCCTAAAATTTGCACCGAGGTCGCTGGATGACCAAGCTAAGCGACCCAAGTGGGTGGCACAAACACCTGGCCCATCTAGGAGTGGCACTGCAGTGTCAGACAGGATGGCACTTGAAAAAATTAGCCCCAAACATCACATGATGCAGAGATAAATAAAATAAAAAAAAAGAGGTGCAAGATGGAATTGTCCTTGGGCCCTCCCACCCACCATTATGTTGTATAAACAGGACATGCACACTTTAACAAACCCATCATTTCAGCCACAGGGTCGGCCACACGACTGTGGCTGAAATGACTGGTTGGTTTGAGCCCCCACCAAAAAAGAAGCAATCAATCTCTCCTTGCACAAACTGGCTCTACAGATGCAAGATGTCCTCCTCCTCCTCATCGTCCAGTTCATCACCCCTTTCACTGTGTACATCCCCCTCCTCACAGAGTATTAATTCGTCCCCACTGGAATCCACCATCTCAGGTCCCTGTGTACTTTCTGGAGGCAATTGCTGGTGAATGTCTCCACGGAGGAATTGATTATATTTCATTTTGATGAACATCATCTTCTCTACATTTTCTGGAAGTAACCTCGTACGCCGATTGCTGACAAGGTGAGCGTCTGCACTAAACACTCTTTCGGAGTACACACTGGAGGGGGGGCAACTTAGGTAAAATAAAGCCAGTTTGTGCAAGGGCCTCCAAATTGCCTCTTTTTCCTGCCAGTATATGTACGGACTGTCTGACGTGCCTACTTGGATGCGGTCACTCATATAATCATCCACCATTCTTTCAATGGTGACAGAATCATATGCAGTGACAGTAGACGACATGCAGGGCCGGTGCAAGGTTTCTTGGCACCCTAGGCAAAACTTCATCCTCCACCGCCCCCCCCCCAAAATAAATAAATAAATAAATAAATAAATAAACACCCCGCCATTGGCCACCACAGGAATATATAATAACAAACACATTCGCCCCTTTCAGGAAAAAAAGAAAATAACACTTTGGGCTCCACAGCGTAAAAAACACACACATTGAGGCAGACGCACACTCACAATGACACTCATACTGAGGCAGAGGCACACATACACACTCATACTGAGGCAGAGGCACACACACACACACACACACACACACACACACACTCATACTGAGGCAGAGGCACACACACACTCATACTGAGGCAGAGGCACACACACACACACACACACACACACACACTCATACTGAGGCAGAGACACACACACACTGATGCTGAGACACACACACACACTGACACTCATACTGAGACACACACACTGATACTGAGACACACACACACACACACACACACACTGACATTCATACTGAGGCAGAGGCACACACACTCGTACTGAAACACACACACTGATACGGACACTCATACTGAGGCAGAGGCACACACATTCGTATTGAAACACACACACTGACACTCATACTGAGGCAGAGCCACACACACTCGTACTGAAACACACACACTGATACGGACACTCATACTGAGGCAGAGGCACACACATTCGTATTGAAACACACACACTGATACGGAGACACACACACTGACACTCATACTGAGGCAGAGCCACACACACTCGTACTGAAACACACACACTGATACGTAGACACACACTCTGACAATCATACTGAGGCAGAGCCACACACACACTGATGCTGAGACACACACACACACACACACACACACACACACACACACACACACTGACACTCATACTGAGACACACACACTGATACTGAGACACACACACACACACTGACATTCATACTGAGGCAGAGGCACACACACTCGTAATGAAACACACACACTGATACGGAGACTCACACACTGACACTCATACTGAGGCAGAGGCACACACACTCGTACTGAAACACACACACTGATACGGAGACACACACACTGACACTCATACTGAGGCAGAGGCACACACTGAAACACACACACTGATACGGAGACACACACACTGACACTCATACTGAGGCAGAGGCACACACACTGATACGGACACTCATACTGAGGCAGAGGCACACACATTCGTATTGAAACACACACACTGATACGGAGACACACACACTGACACTCATACTGAGGCAGAGCCACACACACTCGTACTGAAACACACACACTGATACGGACACTCATACTGAGACAGAGGCACACACATTCGTATTGAAACACACACACTGATACGGAGACACACACACTGACACTCATACTGAGGCAGAGCCACACACACTCGTACTGGAACACACACACTGATACAGAGACACACACACTGACACTCATACTGAGGCAGAGCCACACACACTCGTACTGAAACACACACACTGATACGGAGACACACACACTGACACTCATACTGAGGCAGAGACACACACACACTGATGCTGAGACACACACACACACACACACTGACACTCATACTGAGACACACACACTGATACTGAGACACACACACACACTGACATTCATACTGAGACACACACACTGATACTGAGACACACACACACACTGACATTCATACTGAGGCAGAGCCAAACACACTCGTACTGAAACACACACACTGATACGGAGACACACACACTGACACTCATACTGAGGCAGAGACACACACACACTGATGCTGAGACACACACACACACACACACACACACACTGACATTCATACTGAGGCAGAGGCACACACACTCGTATTGAAACACACACACTGATACGGAGACACACACACTGACACTCATACTGAGGCAGAGGCACACACACTCGTATTGAAACACACACACTGATACGGAGACACACACACTGACACTCATACTGAGACAGAGGCACACACACTGATGCTGAGACACACACACACACACTGACACTCATACTGAGACACACACACTGATACTGAGACACACACACACACACACTGACATTCATACTGAGGCAGAGCCACACACACTCGTACTGAAACACACACACTGATACGGACACTCATACTGAGACAGAGGCACACACATTCGTATTGAAACACACACACTGATACGGAGACACACACACTGACACTCATACTGAGGCAGAGCCAAACACACTCGTACTGAAACACACAAACTGATACGGAGACACACACACTGACACTCATACTGAGGCAGAGCCACACACACTCGTACTGAAACACACACACTGATACGGAGACACACACACTGACACTCATACTGAGGCAGAGACACACACACACTGATGCTGAGACACACACACACACACACACACACACACACTGACACTCATACTGAGACACACACACTGATACTGAGACACACACACACACACACTGACATTCATACTGAGGCAGAGGCACACACACTCGTATTGAAACACACACACTGATACTGAGACACACACACTGACACTCATACTGAGGCAGAGGCACACACACTCGTATTGAAACACACACACTGATACGGAGACACACACACTGACACTCATACTGAGGCAGAGGCACACACACTCGTACTGAAACACACACACTGATACGGAGACATACACACTGACACTCATACTGAGGCAGAGGCACACACACTCGTACTGAAACACACACACTGACACTCATACTGAGGCAGAGGCACACACTGAAACAAACACACACACACCCTGACACTCATGCTGGGACAGAGACACACACACTCATATTGGAGGCACACACCTGTCACTACCACAGTAGTTACCTCCAGGCTCAGCTCTGATCACAGGAGCCAGTCTCCCAAAGAGCAGGCAGGCCAGGCAGGGCCACAGACAGACCGCGGGGAGAACTGGCAAAGTCGGGGGGCGTGGCCTAATCACGGATATGTGGCCACGCCCCCTTAAACACAAAAGCATCAAAAAAATCCAAAGCAGCAGTCTATGGAGCCGGCAGAGAGGGGACACGGGAACGGGAACGGCCGAGGGGGAAACCACCTCTCTGCTGCCACTGCATATCCTCTACAGAGAGGTGGTGAATTAAAGAAAAACGGTGGTGGATCCCGGGACACTGAGTAGGGTATAGTGGCCTGGAATGGCCAAAAAGCATCAGTTGCTGTCACTTGGTTTAGTAGCGTTGCAGGACTACCCCCGCAGCGCTGCTACTAGTGTGTCCAATGTCCATGCCGCCTGGTACCCTGCTGCTGCTGCTGGCCTGCTATTTCATGGGGGATACAGGGAGGCGGTCTAACCACTAGAATGACCAGGGCTCCTGACAGCCTCAGTGTGCCGCCCCCTCAGTTCCCTGCGCTCATAGGCAGCTGCCTAAAGCTGCCTAGTGGAAGCGCCGGCCCTGACGACATGTCAGTAATCGTTGGCAGGTCCTTCAGTCCGGACCAGATGTCAGCACTCGCTCCAGACTGCCCTGCATCACCGCCAGCGGGTGGGCTCGGAATTCAAGGCCTTTTCCTCGCAGCCCCAGTTGCGGGAGAATGTGAAGGAGGAGCTGTTGACGGGTCACGTTCCGCTTGACTTGACAAGTGTCTCACCAGCAGGTCTTTGAATATGTGCAGACTTGTGTCTGCCGGAAAGAGAGATACAACGTAGGCTTTAAACCTAGGATCGAGCACGGTGGCCAAAATGTAGTGCTCTGATTTCAACAGATTGACCACCCGTGAATCCTGGTTAAGCGAATTAAGGGCTCCATCCACAAGTCCCACATGCCTAGCGGAATCGCTCCATTTTAGCTCCTCCTTCAATCTCTCCAGCTGCTTCTGCAAAAGCCTGATGAGGGGAATGACCTGACTCAGGCTGGCAGTGTCTGAACTGACTTCACGTGTGGCAAGTTCAAAGTGTTGCAGAACCTTGCACAACGTTGAAAACATTCTCCACTGCGCTTGAGTCAGGTGCATTCCCCCTCCTTTGCCTATATCGTAGGCAGATGTATAGGCTTGAATGGCCTTTTGCTGCTCCTCCATCCTGAAGCATATAGAGGGTTGAATTCCACCTCGTTACCACCTCTTGCTTCAGATGATGGCGGGGCTGGTTCAGGAGTGTTTGCTGGTGCTCCAGTCTTCGGCACGCGGTGGCTGAATGCCGAAAGTGGCCCGCAACTCTTCGGGCCACCGACAGCATCTCTTGCACGCCCCTGTCGTTTTTAAAAAAATTCTGCACTACCAAATTCAATGTATGTGCAAAACATGGGATGTGCTGGAATTTGCCCACATGTAATGCACGCACAATATTGGTGGAGTTGTCCGATGTCACAAATCCCCAGGAGAGTCCAATTGGGGTAAGCCATTCTGCGATGATGTTCCTCAGTTTCCGTAAGAGGTTGTCAGCTGTGTGCCTCTTATGGAAAGCGGTGCTACAAAGCGTAGCCTGCCTAGGAACGAGTTGGCGTTTGCGAGATGCTGCTACTGGTGCCGCTGCTCCTGTTCTTGCTGCGGGAGGCAATACATCTACCCAGTGGGCTGTCACAGTCATATAGTCCTGAGTCTGTTCTGCTCCACTTGTCCATATGTCCATGGTTAAGTGGACATTGGGTACAACTGCATTTTTTAGGACACTGGTGAATCTTTTTCTGACGTCTGTGTACATTCTCGGTATCGCCTGCCTAGAGAAGTGGAACCTAGATGGTATTTGGTACCGGGGACACAGTACCTCAAGCAATTCTCTAATTCCCTGTGAATTAACGGTGGATACCGGACACACGTTTAACACCAACACAGCTGCCAAGACCTGAGTTATCCGCTTTGCAGCAGGATGACTGCTGTGATATTTCATCTTCCTCGCAAAGGACTGTTGGACAGTCAAATGCTTACTGGAAGTAGTACAAGTGGTCTTCCGACTTCCCCTCTGGGATGACGATCGACTCCGAGCAGCAACAACAGCAGTGCCAGCAGCAGTAGGCGTTACACTCAAGGATCCATCGGAGGAATCCCAGTTAGGAGAGGACTCGTCAGACTTGCCAGTG
Organism: Pseudophryne corroboree; assembly: GCF_028390025.1. Lineage (NCBI taxonomy): Eukaryota > Metazoa > Chordata > Amphibia > Anura > Myobatrachidae > Pseudophryne > Pseudophryne corroboree. The sequence continues at coordinate 288,686,916 of NC_086454.1, forward strand.
ACATGGCCTGCAGGACTATTGGCGTTCCTGTCTAAGGAGGAAATTGACACTGAGGGAGTTGGTGGTGTGGTTTGCAGGAGCTTGGGTACAAGAGGAAGGGATTTAGTTGTCAGTGGACCCAAAGTTTTTGAACTTGTCAATGACTTCTGATGAATGCGCTCCAGTTGACGTATAAGGGGGGATGTTCCTAGGTGGTTAATGTCCTTACCCCTACTTATTACAGCTTGACAAAGGCAACACACGACTTGACACCTGTTGTCCGCATTTCTGTTAAAATAATTCCACACCGAAGAGGTGATTTTTTGTTTTGTAATTTGACCAGGCATGTCAATGGCTATATTCATCCCACGGACAACAGGTGTCTCCCCGGGTGCCTGACTTGAACAAACCACCTCACCATCAGAATCCTCCTTGTCAATTTCCTCCTCATCCTGGTGTACTTTAACAGTGACATCTTCAATTTGACTATCAGGAACTGGACTGTGGGTGCTCCTTCCAGCCCCGTGCAAATGGTGGAAGGCGCCACCTCTTCCCGTCCAGTGTTGGGAAGGTCAGGCATCGCAACCGACACAATTGGACTCTCCTTGGGGATTTGTGATTTAGAAGAACGCACAGTTCTTTGCTGTGCTTTTGCCAGCTTAACTCTTTTCAGTTTTCTAGTGGGAGGATGAGTGCTTCCATCCTCATGTGAAGCTGAACCACTAGCCATGAACATAGGCCAGGGCCTCAGCCGTTCCTTGCCACTCCGTGTCGTAAATGGCATATTGGCAAGTTTACGCTTCTCCTCAGACGCTTTTAATTTAGATTTTTGGGTCATTTTACTGAACTTTAGTTTTTTGGATTTTACATGCTCTCTACTATGACATTGGGAATCGGCCTTGGCAGACAACGTTGATGGCATTTCATCGTCTCAGCCATGACTAGTGGCAGCAGCTTCAGCACGAGGTGGAAGTGGATCTTGATCTTTCCCTATTTTACCCTCCACATTTTTGTTCTCCATTTTTTCAATGTGTGGAATTATATGCCAGTAATATATCAATAGTAATGGCCTACTGTACTGTACTATATATGTATACTGTTGGTCACCAAAATGCTGCACTGTAATACTATATATACTGCTCACAAAAATGCAGCACAGATATGGAATGGATACTTGCAGTGACACAGAGCTGCAAGATACAGCAATGGCCTACTGTACTGTACTACTATAATTATATACTGGTGGTCATGAGTCCCCACAATGCAGCACACTGAGCACAGATATTTGCAGCACACTGAGCACAGATATGGAGCGTTTTCAGGCAGAGAACGTAGATATTTTCAGCACACTGAGCACAGATATTTTCAGCACACTGAGCACAGATATTTGCAGCACACTGAGCACAGATTACGGATCTTTTCAGGGAGAGAACACAGCCACGTCCTCTCCGTTCAATCTCCAATGCACGAGTGAAAATGGCGGCGACGCGCGGCTCTTTATACAGAATATGAATCTCGCGAGAATCCGACAGCGGGATGATGACGTTCGGCCTCGTTCGGGTTAATCGAGCAAGGTGGGAAGATCCGAGGCTGCCTCGGACCCGTGTAAAACAGGTGAAGTTCGGGGGGGGGGGGGGGGGGGGGGGGGGTTCGGATCTCGACAAACCAAACCCGCTCATCTCTACTTTTGACTGTGTAACAAGTCCTGAAACCTTGACTAGACCTTGGATATCTTGTTCAGAGGTGAACTTACTCTCTGAAGACCTGAATCCAGTACCACCCCCAAGTGAGTCATCCGTTGTGACGGAACCAGAGATGATTTTGCCCAATTTATGAGCCACCCGTGGTTCTGCAGACACGGTATTATCGGTCGTAGATGACATAAGAGCAGCTCCTGCATCTGTGCCAGGATTAAAAGATCGTTAAGGTATGGAAAAATTCTTATCCCCTGCTGGCGGAGATAAGCTGCCATTACCACCATAATCTTGGTAAATACTCTGGGAGCTGTGGCTAACCCAAAAGATAGGGCCTGGAACTCAAAATTCTGTTGGAGGAAAGTGAACCTGAGATAGCACTGATGAGACCGTGCTATAGGAACATGTAGGTAAGCATCCTGTATATCCAGGGATACCATATAATCCCCTGGTTCCATGGCCAAAATGATGGAACGTAACGTCTCCATGTGAAACCGAGGTACCCAAATGTATTTGTTCAGTACTTTGATATTGAGAATGGACTGAAAAGACCCATTTGGCTTCTGAACTAAAACCAGGTTGGAGTAAAACCATGTCCTCGTTGCGCAGGAGGAACTGGAATGACTACTCCTGAGTGAAGCAATTTCTGAACTGCCTCTAACAAAGCCCTGGCCTTCGTCTCTACCCGAGACAAGCTGGTACAAAAAAAACCCTTCGTGGAGGGTACTTCTTGAAGGCAAAAGCATAACCTAGAGATACCACTTCCTGCACCCAGGCATCTGTTGTAGACTGCTGCCAGATTTGTGCAAACTGAAGAAGTCGGCCCCCCCAGGTGGAGGCCCGCACCATCAGGCTGGTGGTTTATCATGTGTCTTCCCAACCAGTCCTCTGGTAGCCCAATGCTTTTTAGTCTTACCAGACTTGCTGTATTGTGCCTGTTTGCCCTAATTTTTTCCTTTAGCTTTTCCTTGATACCGAAAGGGCCGAAAAGCCGGAACTTGATCTGATTAGAGTCTGCTTCTGACTCCAGAATATCTGTTAATTCTTTACCAAAATGAATATCTCCAGAAAAAGGTAATGATTCCAAAACCTTCTTAGATTCTGAATCAGCTTTCCACGTACATAGCCAAACCGCTTTGCGAGCAGCTATTGTTGAAGCTGATGCCCTGGAGGCAATAGTACCCATATCCAATGCTGCTTCTTCCAGGAACATCGCAGCCTGTTTTATATGAGCTATATGGGATTTTTGCTCTCTAGAAGCTATAGAAAAATCCCCCTCCAATGCATCAGCCCAGGCAGCCACTGCCTTTGCCATCCTAGCTGAAGCCATGGCTGGCCTTATGAATGCTCCAGACAGGGAAAAAATGTTTTTTAGAAAATCATCCACTCTATCCATGACATCATTTAATGATGTTGAAGGCAACGGTAATGTAGATTTTTGCACTGATCGAATTACATGCGTATCTACTTTAGGAGCCACCTCCCTTTTTAAACAATCCCCAGCTGGAAGAGGATAATGGGAATTCCATTTCTTAGGAATTCTAAACTTCTTATTGGGCGTAGCCCAAGCCTCTTCCATGATTTCCATCAGCTGATCTGACCCTGGAAACTCAGTTTTAACTGTTTTGGGACGTTTAAACACAGGTGCCTTGGTTTTTAACACAGGCTCTGCTGATTCCTCTATGGATAGAATAGCTTTCATTGTTTTAATTAACTCAGCTATATCCACTGAGCTGAGACCTTCCTCCTCCTCTTCGTATGCCGAAGTAGAATTAATTGAGCTTTCATCTTCCGATAAATCCTCACCTGAATCATGTGTTGCCTGTCAAGGTGAAAATTTACTTACCACCGGTTTATCAGCTTGTTTCTTTTGATAAGTTGCTACTGGAAGCGATACACCATAGGTGGGGAGCTGTATGTAAGGGTTAATAGTGTAACCTATCCCTGGTACAGGAGTTGGAGGAATTATCTGTTCAGCTATACTGGATAAAGTCTGTGCAAACATAGCCCAAGGTGGATCCATTTGTACCTGAATCTGCCTTGTATTTTTCATTAACCCCTGATGAAAGCTAAAACAATTTGCACACAAACCATCCTGAACCAGATCCTAAGAGGAGAACACATTTTTGCAAGACAAACATGATATGAGTATTGGTGTTGGTGTGAGTGTACCTTCCTCACCTTTGCCGCTCTTAGACATGATAAATAATCAACACTTCCACAGTGTACGACACAATTTGTGACTGTAATCACTTTAAATTTTTTAAAGTGATATACAATCCGACCCTACCCATGCACCGGCATTGAGGATCAGAATAGACAGCAATCACACTAGCAGTCAGTCACATGTTATACATTAGTATATTAAGCAATATAAGCACAACATCAACTACAGCTACATTTTAAGTATGTAGGAGAACATATTACTGCAACATGTTTTAAACATATCTAACATATTCAGACGTAAATGCGAAAGAAACAACAGTAAATGTATACAGACTCATATGCAATAGGCACTTTAACTATTCATACTCAAAAGGGAGATAGAGACTTAGGGGGTCATTCTGAGTTGATCGTAGCTGTGCTAAATTTAGCACAGCTACGATCATTCACACTGACATGCGGGAGGACGCCCAGCACAGGGCTAATCCGCCCTGCATGTCAGTGCCAGCCCCCCCCCCCACCCGCAGAAGTGTAAAGGCATCGCACAGCGGTGATGCCTTTGCACTTCAAGAGTAGCTCCCGACCAGCGCAGCTTTAGCGTGCTGGCCGGTAGCTACTCGTCGCTTCCCGGCCCGCAGCGGCTGCGTGTGACTTCACGCAGCCGCCGCCGCCCGCCCCCCCAACGGTCCGGCCTCGCCTGTGTTGGCCGCGCCCCCTAAATGGCAGCTTAACGCCGCCGTCCAGCCCCCTCCCGCCCAGTGACCGCCTCTGCCTCAGAAGCGATCGCTAGGCAACGACAGCTGCCATGCGCAGTTCCGACCCGATCGCTGCGAAAAACTGCAGCGAGCGATCAGGTCAGAACGACCCCCTTAGTGCTGTATAATCCGTACTCTGTAGAGTGGGATACAGGGAGACTCACTTCACTTCCAGGACCGATCAATACGTTAGCGAACGCTGAATGGATCCAGACGCTAATAGTGTACACTGCCGCTCCATGAACCTATAGTGAACACAGACGCTCAGTGAACACGGACGCACCAGTCACACAGCCGCCTATGCTGCGACTGGGTCTCCTACGTGTACAGCGTCTGAGACGGAAGCGGGAAACAGTTCATGGCGGGAGACTCAGAAGAACCGGGGGGAGGGGCGACCAGGAGAGCGTCTGACTCCCCACTGCTGACATCAACCCTAGGGATCGCGGCCTCATACTAATCCTGGAGCCTCTGATCCCTAAGGCCTAGTGCTGGTGCACCCGAGGTGGCAGCCGCGTCAGCGACTGTTTGGGGGTCTCCTTCCCAAAATAGTGCGGCTGTGTCCGTATTCCCCTTCTAAGCGGAATTGATGCCTTACCTTCTCCCCGTGCTCCGGCCACAGCCTGGTAACGTCTGCTGGACCTGGTAGTATATCCGACACAGACGCCTGCCGAAACAGCACTGTACTCGTGGGTAAGCGTTGCCGCGACCTGGCGAAGAGTTGTTGGAGCAACTCTTTCTAAGGTACGTATAAGACGCTGTTTAGAGAGATCACTCAAGAAATAGTAAGACTATAAAAATAAAATAAGAAAGCTTAGGGCTAAGAATCAGCAGCCCTCTGACCATGGTCCGGCTCCTGCCGCACCAAACAAAAAACTGATTTGCCTGAGCAAGGAGGCGGGGATATATGGATGGGTCCGTTGCATGCTGGGAGGCCGGAAAAGCTTTGACCGATTGGTGCAAATCCGCTGTCGCTTCATCATATCCCAATGTTATCCTGTGGATAACCTCTGGAGAAATACGAAGTACCCCTGCCAGTCAGTGAATAGAAAATTATTTAGATCTGCATTAAAAAAATATATATAAGCAGAAGATTGTTGCATAAATTAGCAGATACGGAAACAGGTGTCGGGTATGATTTACCGGCGGTCAGGATGCCGGCATTGAGTATACAGTCTCCAGCATCCCGACAATTGACACCCTGCCAGGGATGAGTTAACGATGTTCTCCCCTCTCCCCTACTTCCTAAACCTAACATAGTAACATAGTATCTAAGGTTGAAAAAAGACAATTGTCCATCGGGTTCAACCTATTTGTGGTCTCCTATGCACGATAATTTTGTATAAAATTTTGACTGAAGTTGCTGACTGCCGTTCCGATTAACCCCTCTTTTTTATAATAACCATAGTGCGTGACTATGCCCCGTAACCCTGGATATCCTTATCCATTAGGAATTTATCTAACCCATTCTTAAAGGTGTTGACTGAGTTGGCCATTACAACTCCCTCAGGCAGGGAATTCCAAACACGTATCGTCCTTACCGTAAAAAAGCCTTTACGCCGTATTGTGTGGAATCTCCTCTCCTCTAACCTGAGCGAGTGTCCACGAGTTCTCTGTGTTGATCTAACCAAAAACAGGTCCTGCGCAAGATCTGTATATTGTCACCTTATATATTTGTAAATGTTGATCATGTGCCCTCTTAATCTCCTCTTTTCCAGTGTAAACATGCCTAGTCTTGCAAGCCTTTCCTCGTATTCCAGCGTCTCCATACCCTTAATTAGTTTGATTGCCCGCCTTTGAACCTTTTCTAGCTCCAGGATATCCTTTTTGTAGTAAGGTGCCCAGAACTGTACACCGTTGTTGCCTATACCTAACCACCCCTTTCCCACAGCCTAAACCTAACCTGGTCAGGATCCCGACAGTCAGAATCCAAATGGTGGAATCCCAACACTGGGGGTGATTCCGAGTTGTTAGCTCGTTAGCTGCTTTTAGCAGCATTGCACACGCTAAGCCTACGCCTACTGGGAGTGTATCTTAGCTTAGCAGATTTGCTAACGAAGGGTTCGCTAATTTTCTCGTAACGATTACCCCGCAGTTTCTGAGTAGCTCCAGACTTACTCAGCCATTGCGACCAGCTCAGTCCTTTTCGTTCCTGGTTTGACGTCACAAACGCTGGCCCAACCACTCCCCCGTTTCTCCAGCCACTCCTGCGTTTTGCAACTCTAACGCCTGTGTTTTTCCGTACACTCCCATAAAATGGCCAGTTTCCACCCAGAAACACCCACTTCCTGTCAATCACACTACGATCAGCAGAGCGATGAAAAAACTTTGTTACGCCGTGAGTAAATTACCAAACTTTTGTGCTAATTTACTTGGCGCAGGCGCACTGCGTACATTGCGCATGCGCAGTTTGCGACTAATCGCTCCGTAACGAAAAAAAATAACGAGCGAACAACTCAGAATCACCCCCACTATTTGGAATGGCAACACCTGCATCCCAACTAGGGTCTCCAGCCTAGCGCCGGAATCCGGACAGCAAGGATCCCGAACAAACATCCACTGCCATGCCAGAGAGGTAGGCCGCAGAGGTGGTGGTGGTGGTGGGTGGGGGGGGGGGGTTATGCTGCGACTCGGGGCGGTGAGGTTTAGGCTGCGTGGAGGAGGGGGTTAGGTTTAGGCACTCCCCAGGGATGGTTATACTGCAGAGGGAGAGGACGGGGATTTAGGCTGCGGTGAGGGTGGGTTAGAATAAGACTGCAGGGAGGGGGGGGATAGATGTAGGCACCCCCCAGGGAGAGTTTTGGTTAGGCTGTGGGGGGGGATGGATTAGGGTTAGGCTCCGGGAAGGGGTGGTATGGTTTGGTTTAGGCTATGGAAAGGGATGGTTAGGGGGCCAGGGGAGGAAGGTAAGTATATACAGAATTCTGACCACAGCATCCTGACGTTTACAATCCTGACAGGGATAACTATACTTACCTTCCCCTGTCGGGATTCTAACCGCCGGGATGTCGCGATCGGTATTCTGACTGTCGGCATCCCGAATCAATCCCAACTCGATAAATCAGGGCTGCAACTAGGGGGGACTAAGGGGTCACCTGCCCCAGGCGTTGGAATTGTGGGGGTGCTGAGACACTTGTGAATTTTACGCTAAGTACACTGTCAGATTTTTTGGGGTTGGCCCGACAACCGGATGATTTTTTGGGAAATTGTAGGCACCAATCTTAGTTACACACTGTAATATTTTTTTTGCTTACCAACTTTCTGCCACATCATACTGCATTTGTATACAGTATGTCCACCCACAAGTGGGATGACATAGTGACAAGAAAACATGCATGGAATTATGGGCAGATTATTGAGAGTGCACACACACTGCTCGATATCGGGAGATTGTGGTCGAGATTTTTGGTTTGGGACGACAGATAGTAAAATCGATCACTCATATAGTGGAAACACTGAAAGAATCGTTCATACACACTATACAATAAATCAGGCCGATCTACATAGTAACAGTTTCTGAGGTTGAAAAAAGACAATTTGTCCATCGAGTTCAACCTGTTAGTGATCTCCTACACAGTAATATTTTTAAGACTAATTTTAACTGTGGTGAATGTTTAGCTGTTATGTAATATTTTTTTATTTTATTACTATAGTGCATGATTTACCCACCATAACCCTGTATATCCTTATCCATTAGGAATTTATCTAGCCCATTCTTAAAAGTAATGACCGAGTCAGCCATTACTACTCTCTCAGGCAGGGAATTCCAAACTCGTACTATGAAAACACGAAATCTCCTCTCCTCCAACCTAAGCGGGTGTCCACGTGTCATTTGTGATGATCTTACCAAAAACAAACCCCTAGCTTGCTGTGTATTGACCCCTTATATTTTTGTAAATGTTAATCATGTCCCCTCTTAATCTCCTTTTTCCCAGTGTAAACATGCATAGCCCAGCAAGCCTCATATTCTAGCATCTCCATCTCCTTAATCAATTTGGTGGCCCAATTATTGGCAAATCGGCTCAATAATTATATAGTGTGTACTTAGCTTCACTGTGTGACCTGCTATAGGGTTGGCCATTGACCATCAATATTTAGAAATCATCGATGGTCTATGTCCAATGTTAACTAGTTTTAAGATCGATTGCAGAGATCCAGATAGTTCCCCGCCATCAATGGTAAACATGTGCCCGATAGTTGTTGTTTCTTCTTTCATGTACAGCCTGCTCCAGCTACACAGAGAGATAAGTTCCGTGCAGCCCCTGCATCTTACATCTACAGTCAGTGTGCTGCCACGATTGGGATGGCCCTCCCCACCTCCCTGACAGGCTCAGCTGTCAGTCAGCAACCTTGTCCCACCAACTCTCTCTACACATACTCATGTTTCTGTGGGCCAGGGACGTGCAGCGAGGTAAATATATATAAGCCCAAGGGTTCATGTTGGCATTATACACAGGTGCAGCAGTATATACTGCTGGAAATTTGTTGAGTTTTGATGAGAGATGTGCGGAAAAGACAGGCAGGTGAGGCAGTGCCATAGACTATTTACTCCAGAGTTTTGACTATAAGAATGATTAGAATAATACAAAGAATATTTATAATATAGTCTTTGTATTTTTCATATACTTTATATAAAACTTTGGTGTATACTATAGCCTGAAGGGAAAGGCTCTGCCTCACCTACCTCCCCTCACCACAAGTCACTGCTGTGGCCATACCATCTTGTCTAGTACAGTCAGCAGCTAGCCTCACAGCTCTGCTGGTGCAGCTGAGTGGCAGTGTGCTAGGCACTGGCATATTTATAATGAGTGCAGTGTATGCAGTGCCAGGGGGGCCCACACAACACACTCTGCACCCATTTTTTTCAACATTTATCCTCTGGAGTCCCCCGTCTGAGCAGCAGTGCTGCAGAAATCACTGGGCAAATGGCACGGCTGCCAATATCCCAGTGTTTTGCGCATGCGCAGCAGGAAAATTATTGGGAAAATGGACGCCGTGTGACCCTAGAGCCCAGATTCAAGTGAGCTGGTGGGTAGAGAGGACGGGGCCCAGAAGAAGACTGCACATGGGCCTCTTCCTCTCTGATGATGCCCCTGGTGCCGGGGATGGGAGGAGAGATTATACTCTGGCTGCTGCACCCGAGTTAAGTAAACGTTAAGTAAATAAACACAACACACATAGCAGCAGACATGCTACTTCAGCCCAGCCCCTGGCCCCTCCCTGCACCACTGAATGCTGACTGAGGAGCACTGTGTAGCTGCAGGTGTGCTGGTCCACAGAGTCCCAAATCCGGCAGAGCAGCCGCAGCTGGATCTGCGCGTCTCTTCTGCGCATGCGCAAACCCTGATGCAGGAAACATCAATGGTATGACATGTACCATTGTTTAATACCGTTGATGATTCCTATCACTCTTACCATCAGTGGCGACCATCGATGTAGAACATACTGATGGCCATTCCTAGACCGTTTGCTCTGACTATGGTGGCCCAGGCGGCCCAAACTAGCTACGTGCACTTCCCCCTCTGTCCCCTCTCACTGTGCTGCTGGTGATAGGGTTGTTGAGGATAATGTGCCCTACACATGGAAATATGTGAACAATAAACTAGGGACGGTGAAATAATATCAGAACAAAGAATTGAGTGCGCACCAGTGGTGTCACCAGGAGCGGTTCTTGGTAAGGGCAAGCAGTGCCTGCGCCTGAGGCACTGCGGCCTGGGGGCGCGACCGCAGTCACCGCCGCCTACCAGCACCCCGGCTGCAGCAGAGGCAGTGGGCTGTGTGGGCGTCCTCTGCAGCCGGCTCCAGTGACAGACAATAGAGGTTATTATTGACCTCTAGTGTCTGTGCGGCGCTGCTATGGGAGAGACGTCATGACGTCTCTCCCATAGAGAGGAGCCGCGGGAGGCCAGACGGAGCAGCAGCAGCGGTCGGGAAACAGGAGTGGGGCAGTGGTAAGTATTGTTTTTTGTTTGTAGGCGACTACTAAGGGGCACAGCGACAGGGGGCACAACTACTGGGGGCAAAGCAACAGGGGGCACAGCAACAGAGGGCACAACTACTGGGGGCAAAGCAACAGGGGGCAAATCTACTGGGGCATAGCTACAGGGGGCACAACTACTGGGAGCAAATCTACTGGGGGCAAATCTACTGGGTGGCACAACTACTTGGGGCAAATCTGGGGGCACAGCTACTGGGGGGCATAACTGCGGCCACGCCCCTCCCCTATGATGCGCACTAACTGTTTTGCCGCGGGGGGGGGGGGGGGCGCCAGTGGAAATTTTCGCACTGGGCGCCCCAAGGTGTAGAACCGGTCCTGGGTGTCACCACAGTAATTATTGTTAACCAATATGACGGCCTGACTTTTGAAAAAGATATTGGGACTGCGCTTGATTTGTGGTGTTTGCAGTGATTTTGCAATAATACAACAATAAAGTAATTTTGTAAAGGCAAAAGCAAGGGCAAAGAAAAGTCTAACTGTGTAGTAATGTAAAATATAGCTTTTATTAAATATCCCATGGCAATGAGCAGGTAATTTAAAAGTAATTAGAAGCCTTACAGTAGGGGATAATGTATCATGGGCATTGTAGTGTGTGGCAGAATATGGTGAAATTAATTTCTTTCCTGTGGTGGCTGAGGTCTGTTGGTGCAGGGTCAAAAACTGGGGTTTAAGGTAGTCTTTTCCTGCAAGGCCACGCCCCCTCATCTTCGACGTGAGCAAAATATGTATTTTTTATGTCTATGGGGGAGGGGAGTTTGCATTTTTTTACTGTTCGCACTGGGAGCCAAATTGTCTAGCAACAGCCCTGAGTGTAGGGACTGCTGGTAATCAGAGAAGCTGGGAAGAGGCCTAGTGGCTTACCATGTATTTGCAAATGCATGCAACAAATATCTTTGAATTTCTATTACCATATAGTTTTTCAAGTATTGTTGCTGGTACAATTTAGTGTGCTGGAGGACAATCGGGAGCCGGTCTCTAGGTCGACACTATCTAGGTCGACCACTATTGGTCGACAGTAACTAGGTCGACAGGGTTATCTAGGTCGATATGTTCTAGGTCGACATGAGTTTTTCACAATTTTTTTCTTTTTTTTAACCTTTTCATACTTACCGGTCCACGTGGACTACGATTGGAACGGTAACCTGTGCCGAGCGTAGGGAACACGGTGCACTAATTGGGGTTCCCGGTCACTCTACGAAGAAAACATATAGTCTCTCCCTGTCATGGACCTGAAAAGTACTCCCAAATTGATTTGAGCAGCTTCAACTGTGTTTTTGTGTTGTTTTGAGAGGCATGGATAGAATCAGCATTTGGAGGAGATGCTGGTTCATGTAGTGCTATTTGGAGATCCCAGGGATGGCTCCTAGGTAAGCTAACTTTCAATGTGGGTGTATTTCTGTTTGTGCCTCTGTCATGAGGCCTTACAATAGACAATTACATGGCCCAGAGTGGGTATTGTTATTATGCAGTGTAGAGAGAGCCGGTATAAGAGAAGCATTGAAGTTGGCTTGATGGCTTACAATGTATTTGCAAATTAATGAAACAAATATTTCTGAATATCTACTACCATACAGTTTTTCAAATATTGTTGCTAGTACAATTTAATGTGCAGAGGGATACCTGGGGGACAATCCACCTGTTTTTTAGTTCTGTGTATAGATCACTTCCTATATCTCAAAAATGTTGACATAAAAATACAAACCTACTGTAGATTTAGATACGTAGAAGTGCAAATCAAAAATATCAACTACAAATTGGTACAGTAAAAAAACAAAAAACAAACAAGACTAATCCAGTAGTACTTTCATGAAACGTAGCTTTCACTGAGTCTCTGGAACTCACCAGAAATATGTTGACATTTATTGACCATAATACCCAACACTCCTGTTCAGGATTATTTTTAAAAATGACTCAGCACACGGTTCATCGCAGCCTGTGTAATCATTGATTGAGATCAGCTGCATAAATGGTGGCACTTTTTTAGATTTACTTCCTGATCATAAATGTCGGGATGCCAACTACACCCCGCCTACAGGTGTGTCCTCATACACTATTGATGCAGTCGAACCAAACGGCCCATCTCGGCACACCAGGTACCACGTGACTCTTCTAGCGTCAGGCGTGTTTTTCGCATCTTTTTTACCCGAAAAATCCATCTTAGTCACAATGCACAGCACTGAGGTCATGAGTTTGATTCATACTTGCCGATATGGTGGGGGGCGTGGCTCAGCATATTGAGGGCGTGATGGAGGGGGGGTGATGCTAGGTAGGGGCGGATCGGTGGGCCTGTCCGTAAAATTGCATCATCGCGTGACTCGCCCCCTGCTACACAATGCCGCTATTACAGGCATTGTGAGGCAGGGGGCCGGCCACGACAACGCGATTCACATCATCCGTGCCCCATCTGCCGGACCTTGTGTGCGGCTGCGGGGGAGGTGTGGGCAGGTGGCGGCTGGCCAGGAGAGTTGCCCTCTCTTCCGGGAGAGCCACGCGATTTTCGGGAGATTCCGGGGGAGTAGGTAAGTATGGTTTGATTCCAACCATGACCCTAACAGTGTGGAGTTTGTATTTTCTCCCCGTGCTTGCGTGGGTTTCCTCCGGATACTCAGGGGTTCATCCCACTAACCAAAAATATACTGGTAGGTTAACTGGCACCTGACAAAAAGTTAACCCTAGTATGAATGTGTGTGCACGTGTATTTAGGGCAGACTAGATGGATCAAGTGGTTCTTATCTGCAGTCAAACCCTATGTTTCTTTGACCCGTTAAGTGGCCGTGAAATCCTGCTGACACAGACATCACAACTGGGCAGGCAAATTTAAATGCCCATCCAGTTGTGATGTATTGTATGGCCAGACATATCGAGCAGCAGATTGGTAAGTGTGTATAGCTTAACCATTCAGCCGCTCAATCAGCAGTTCCATGGGTCGATGGAGAAGTCGGCCAGGTGTGTGCCCAGCATTACACAGTAAACCCGATACCCTCCAAAAAGAAACTTATAAGTTTTTAAATGTTATACAGTGATGGACCGCTCACTACAATGTGCTCTTTCATGCAGCTGAAACATGAATTACAGCATTCCCATACCTCCCGATTGTCTCGATCATGACAGCCCCCCCCCCCCACCCCCTTCCCCGGTTACTTGCTGCTCATAGACACTGTGTGCATGCAAACAGTCTCTATTCACCGGCAGAGAGGAACATGTCCAACAGTTAACGGAGCACTGGGCATGCCCCCACAGTGACAAAAACGGGGGCAAGACTCACGATCGCGGCACTTGCCGTGAGGACACGCCCCTTAGCCATGAGGCCACACCCCCTAATTGCAGGTGTCCCTCTCTACGGCTGGCAGGCGTTGGAAGGTATGCATTCCTCAGTCCTTCCACCACGAGTGAGTCTAACATGCCAATGACATTTACAGATGTTTTACAATATCTACACTTCAGTGAAGGGATTATAGAAAGGTAGAGACATCAGACTTTCCAGTGTCTAAGCGCTATACACAAATACAAAGAGTAACGAAACGCTAGAATAAAGTCCTCTTTATTACATCATATGGAATAAAGTCTTACTATGGAACCTTTCATAAAATACTTAACACTTTTGATTTAGGGTTACAGCACCTCGTTGGGCCAATAATAAAATATAAAATCTATTTGTCCTATACACATGATAAAACAATTACATAAAGGAGGACTGAGAACAGAATAAACAATTCATTTAGCTCCCTGAAAGGTTTCCTGTCAAAACCGGATTAAAATCTATGGCCCTCATTCCGAGTTGTTCGCTCACTAGCCGCTTTTCGCAGCAGTGCACACGCTAAGCCGCCGCCCTCTGGGAGTGAATCTTAGCTTAGCAGAATTGCGAACGAAGTATTCGCAATATTGCGAAAAGATTTTTCTTTGCAGTTTCTGAGTAGCTCGAGACTTACTCTTCCAGTGCGATCAGTTCAGTGCTTGTCGTTCCTGGTTTGACGTCACAAACACACCCAGCGTTCGCCCAGACACTCCCCCGTTTCTCCAGCCACTCCCGCGTTTTCCCCAGAAACAGCAGCATTTTTTCACACACTCCCATAAAACGGCCAGTTTCCGCCCAGAAACACCCACTTCCTGTCAATCACACTACGATCAGCAGAACGAAGAAAAAACCTCGTAATGCCGTGAGTAAAATACCAAACTTCTTAGCAAATTTACTTGGCGCAGCCGCAGTGCGAACATTGCGCATGCGCAGTTAGCGGAAAATCGCACCGATGCGAAGGAAAATAACGAGCGAACAACTCTGAATGAGGGCCTATATGCAGTAGAGAAACAACATCAAAAAAACTAATCTCCACCACAAAACATATAAGGCTGGAAGGCCAATCCTTATATAGCCAATTTATTATGTGTAAAAACATACATAGAAATCCAGCCCTTTTAGTTTTGTGTAAAGGCATCAGATTGTCTGGTGCATGCTTACTTTAAGCTTTTGGGAAATTCCCCTGTTAAATGGAGAGGCACCTCCTTTTGTAGGTATATGGGTGCAATGAGTGGCGGATCCGCGGGAGTATTGCCCCCTGTAATAGGCACACACCTTTTGCATGGACCTCCCTTTCCTCCCTCAGTCGGAGCTCCCATCTGGCTCCACCTCCTCATTCACAGAACAACTATTGAGTTAGCGGTCGCACCACCCAAAGCAGCCATAAGGAAGGAGTGTATGTTATGGGGGGCTATCACCCTGATCACCCCTGGATCCACCACTGGGGGTGGCACTCGATATCCCGGCTGTCGGGATCCCGGCGCTCAGCATATCGGTGCTGGGATCCCGACCACTGGGATACGGACAACTATTTTCCCTCTTGGGGTGTCCGCGACACCCCTGGAGGGAGAATAAATAGCCTCCGCAAGGGGCTCGCTCCGCTGCTGGCATTCCTGCGGTCGGGATCCCGGCGCCGGTATGCTGGGTGCCGGGTTACCGACTGCCGGACAGCCGTAGTAGAACCCGCCACTGGCACATGAAAATGGAAATGTTGGAAAGTGTAGAAAAATAAGTCTCTGAAATCTCCACCACTTTAGGATTTCCTTTTTTAGTGCATTTAAACGCCTACAGGGAAATGTATGAAATCTTCTGAACAGTGGTGAAGTTGCCCATATGATATGGCCAATTAGCTTCTCGCTAGAACGTAACAGGTACATCCAGGAGCGTTTTAAGAGAGGAGGGGACCCACGTGCAGCCTCAGTCGCGGGCCCCCTCCTCTCTGGCAGCTAGTAGAGTCCGGCTTAAAGCCAGAGCTTACTGCGCATATGCAGGTCTCCGGGAACATGGCACCCACACCTTGTTCTCGGGGACACCTCCAGTGAGCATGCGCAAATCACTCAGTAATGGCCATGGCAGCCATTTTCCAAGTGATTTGTGCCCGCACTGCAGAGCCGCCGCTGTGGGACTTCGGAGTGGTAAGGGTACTCTATGGGTGCAGTATGTGCGGTGTGGGCCCCCTCAGACCTAGGTGCCCGTGTGCACCGCACACACTGCACCCATTATAGAAACGGGTATGGGTACATTCTATAAAGTGATAGGTATAACTTAATTGGTTGCTATGGCCAACTTCATTTGTCCACTCTTCAGAAGATTTGATACATTTCTCCCTTACACGTCTCTTATACAATACTGCATGTGTGAGCATCATTTATGTCTCAAAAAATCATAAGAGTAAGAACATTGGGTACATTCCGGTTCCCTCACTGTGCTGTCCCCACCACTATGCACATCTCATTTAAATATCACAAGCTGCAAAAGAAAATCCAATTTTTGCTTGTGAACACAATACAAGGTGCATCATGGGCCATACCCACATTTACAGTAGCTACATATGCCCTCTGATCCTCTCTTTGGAAGGTGTAGACGCAGTCATGCCAACATGCAGATCCACGCACATCCTGCACTCCAAGGACACATTTCTTTTTTTTTTTAAAGGCATTTAGTACCTATAGTTTCGGAGACCTACAAAGTACTGACGTCAATAAAATCTTGTTAGTCTATTTGTTGTGGTGTCCAATCACTTGTCTACATAGTGCATCATACAGCGGGGTATATTTACTAAAATTCGTAATTTACTGAATGAGGTTAAAGTTCAAACACGAATGACATCGAATGTGTGAAATTGCAACTTTTTGAATTTTTTACGACTCATTTACTATGCTGTCGTATTCTGCATTTTCGAGTTTTCCGATGTCGATGTCATTCGTATTTTCAGGCAGTGTTTTACGGGAGTGAATAGTTAAAAACACTGCCGACATTAACACAATGAATCTCGGCCGGATCTGTGAGATCCGTGCAGGGCTTCATTGTGCACCTTTAAAAAAAAATTAAAGTGTTAAAAATAAAAAAATAAAAATGCGTGGGGTCCCCCCTCCTAAGTAAAACCAGCCTCGGGCTCTTTGAGCCGGTCCTGGTTGAAAAAATATGGGGGGGAAAATGACAAGGGTTCCCCCATATTTGATCAACCAGCATCGGGCTCTGCGCCTGGTCCTGGTGCAAAAAATACAGGGGACAAAAAGCGTAGGGGTCCCCCGTATTTTTTGTACCAGCACTGGGCTCCACTAGTCAGAGAGATAATGCCACAGCCGGGGGACACTTTTATATAGGTCCCTGCGGCCCTGGCATTAAATCACTAGTCACCCCTGGCTGGGGTACCCTGGAGGAGTGGGGACCCCTTAAATCAAGGGTTCCCCCCCTCCAGCCACCCAAGGGCCAGGGGTAAAGCCCGAGGCTGTCCCCCCATCCAAGGGCGGCGGATGGGGGACTGATAGCTTTGTGAAAAAATAAGAAAATAGTTTTTTGTAGCAGTACTAAAAGTCCCAGCAAGCCTCCCCCGCAAGCTGGTACTTGGAGAACCACAAGTACCAGCATGCGGGGGACAAACGGGCCCCCTGGTACCTGTAGTACTACTACAAAAAAAATACCCCCAAAAAAACAGGACACACACACCGTGACAGTAAAACTTTATTACATACATGCACACCTACATACACACACACTTACCTATGTTCACACGAGGCTCGGTCCACTTCTCCATGTAGACTCCACAGGGTACCTGTGAAAAAAATTATACTCGCATAATCCAGTGTAGCTTCTGTCCTCTTTATAATCCACGTACTTGGCAAAAAAACAAACCGGAAACCCGAACCACGCACTGAAAGGGGTCCCATGTTTACACATGGGACCCCTTTCCCCGACTGCCAGGACCCCCCCTGACTCCTGTCAAAGAGGGTCCTTACTGCCAATCAGGGAGCGCCACGTCGTGGCACTCTCCTGATTGGCTCTGCGCTCCTGTACTGTCAGTGAGGCTGCGCACTGAAGATACAATGTAGCGCATAGGCGCTCCATTTTATCCAATGGTGGGAACTTTGCGGTCAGCGGTTGACCGCGAGTAACCTCAACCGCTGACCGCAAAGTTCCCACCATTGGATACAATGGAGCGCCTATGCACTACATTGTATCTTCAGTGCGCAGCCTCACTGACAGTACAGGAGCGCAGAGCCAATCAGGAGAGTGCCACGACGTGGCGCTCCCTGATTGGCAGAAGGGACCCTCTTTGACAGGAGTCAGGGGGGTGGGGGTCCTGGCAGTCGGGGAAAGGGGTCCCATGTGTAAACATGGGACCCCTTTCAGTGCGTGGTTCGGGTTTCCGGTTTGTTTTTTTGCCAAGTACGTGGATTATAAAGAGGACAATTGCTACACTGGATTATGTGAGTATAATTTTTTTCACAGGTACCCCGTGGAGTCTACATGGAGAAGTGGACCGAGCCTCGTGTGAACATAGGTAAGTATGTGTGTATGTAGGTGTGCATGTATGTAATAAAGTTTTACTGTCACGGTGTGTGTGTCCTGTTTTTTTGGGGTATTTTTTTTGTAGTAGTACTACAGGTACCAGCGGGCCCGTTTGTCCCCCGCATGCTGGTACTTGTGGTTCTCCAAGTACCAGCTTGCGGGGGAGGCTTGCTGGGACTTTTAGTACTGCTACAAAAAACAATTTTCTTATTTTTTCACAAGGCTATCAGCCCCCCATCCGCCGCCCTTGGATGGGGGGGGACAGCCTCGGGCTTCATCCCTGGCCCTTGGGTGGCTGGAGGGGGGGGACCCCTTGATTTAAGGGGTCCCCACTCCTTTAGGGTACCCCGGCCAGGGGTGACTAGTTAGTGATTTAATGCCAGGGTCGCAGGGACCTATATAAAAGTGTCCCCCGGCTGTGGCATTATCTCTCTGACTAGTGGAGCCCGGTGCTGGTACAAAAAATACGGGGGACCCCTACGCTTTTTGTCCCCTATATTTTTTGCACCAGTACCAGGCGCAGAGCCCGGTGCTGGTTGATCAAATATGGGGGAACCCCTGTCATTTCCCCCCCCCATATTTTTTCAACCAGGACCGGCTCAAAGAGCCCGAGGCTGGTTTTGCTTAGGAGGGGGGACTCCACGCATTTTTTTTTCTTAAATATAACCCTTTCACACCCTTTCCCACTGATAAACATGCACGGATCTCACGGATCCGTGCATGCCTATCAGAACACGGTAAAAAAAAAGCAGGTCTATTTTAAAACTGCTTTTTTTAACGATTTGTATTTTTTCACGGCAGTGTTTGGCTATTGCCGGCAGTGTTTGTGAAATAGAATTTTTAGTAAATTACCGAGTTATTAAATAACAGCCGTATTTGACCGATGGTGTATTCATTCGTATTTTTTTTCTTTGACTTCCAAAAAAATACGAATGCCCTCATCACTGCCGAAATTTGAGTTTAGTAAATTCCCGAGATGACACTTTGAACAAAAAACACCAAATCGGTCAAAATCGGTAGCTTAGTAAATATACCCCAGTATGTGCTTTATTTATAACCGGTCTGTAGAGAACTACAAAAAACAAAAGCAGACTGCGCCCCCTGGAGGCAAGAATCAAGAGACACATATCGCATTTTTATAACAAATAAATTGCTAACATTGGAGTACACCTTGCAATGTGCTGAAAGAACAATATTGGAGCAAAACCAAGGCAACCTAGGATGGACATCCACTGAGCTATTATGGACAGAGCAGTGGCGGCCACGATACAACTCTGTTTTGGGAAGTGGAGGTCATCACTGCTACCTCTTTCCCATCAAACAGCTGTAGACTGACAATTAGTTGATGCCTGCAGTCATTCTGCTTCCAGCTATGTAGGACATGTACCGCACATGCCCAGTACAAGTCCAGCTCATTGCGCAAAGTACCAAACATCAGTACTTTGTGACATGTAATGGAAGTGCAGCGGGATCTGAATTAGGGTCCGATTTACTAAGCTCTGGATGGAGATAAAGTACCAGCCAATCGGCTCCAAACTCATTTTTTAAACCCAGTCTATCACATGGCAGTTAGGAGCTGATTGGCTGGTCATTTATCTCAGTCTACTTTATTTCCATCCAAGGTTTAGTAAATAGGCCCCTTAGTCCCAAGGTCAAAGTGAACTGACAGGCTGAATTCTGGTTCGGAAATGGCTTCCTTCACGGAGTGTATTTGATATTTTCACTGTAAACAGTCAAGTTCTATTTGTTAAAAATAAGGTGCTTCATGTTTACAAATAACATAACACACTTAGGCGATGACCAGTGGCGGATCTTGCCACGGGCAAGCAGGACTTTTGCCTGGTGCGCCGCCTTCCGGAGGGCGCCGCACCATGGCAAGATCCGCCATTGTGCAGTGTGCCCCCCAGCAGTGCCCCCCCCCCCGCTGTGAGAAGGGAACCAGACGCTACGCGTCTAGTTTCCCTTCGTGGCACTGGTCCCCCCCGCTGTGAAGGGAATCAGACGCTAAGCGTCTAGTTTCCCTTCATGGAGAGGACCTTTGCTGTGCGGTGCGCGATGACGTCATCGCGCACCGTACAGCATTGTGGCACAGACGCTAGGGGTCATAATTGACCTCTAGTGCCTATGCTGTGCTATGGGAGAGACGTCATGACTGACGTCTCTCCCATAGATCCGAGGAGAAGAGCGTCGCCGGCGGAGGTCTGCAGGTCTGGAATCAGGGGGGTCATTCCGAGTTGTTCGCTCGCAAGCTGCTTTTAGCAGCTTTGCACACGCTAAGCCGCCGCCTACTGGGAGTGAATCTTAGCTTATCAAAATTGCGAACGAAAGATTCGCAATATTGCGATAAGACATCTCTGTGCAGTTTTGAGTAACTCGAGACTTACTCGGCATCTGCGATCAGTTCAGTGCTTGTCGTTCCTGGTTTGACGTCACAAACACACCCAGCGTTCGCCCAGACACTCCTCCGTTTCTCCAGCCACTCCCGCGTTTTTCCCCGAAACGATAGCGTTTTTTCACACACATCCATAAAACGGCCAGTTTCCGCCCTGAAACACCCACTTCCTGTCAATCACATTACGATCACCAGAACGAGGAAAAAACCGTGAGTAAAATTCCTAACTGCATAGCAAATTTACTTGGCGCAGTCGCAGTGCGGACATTGCGCATGCGCACTAAGCGGAAAATCGCTGCGATGCGATGAAATTTACCGAGCGAACAACTCGGAATGACCCCCCAGGAGCGGGGTATAGTAAGTATACGGTTTTTTTTTAAATTTCCTTTCAGCGGCGCTACAAATGGGGGCGTGACTGACTACGCCCCCGTATTAAGCCACACCCCTAACTTTTGCCCGGGACGCAACAAGGGCAAGAACCGGCCCTGGCGATGACCATGTACTATGTAAGGTAAACGCGTTTGGTTGTTTTAAGGCAACAAAAGCAAGTTTCCCTGCACATATAAATTCCAACAATACACTTGTAAATTTGATCTTTGGTATCATAGCGATCCTCAGCGGCTTTACAACGACTAGATAGCCTCAGCGGCTCTACGCCGGCTAGGGAGCCTCAGCTGCTATACGCTGGCTAGATAGTCTTCCATAACTGTACATTTATCTCCTCTTATAACAAAGGCTACTGGATAACTGGCTTCTTTGGCATCACTCCCATACATGTTTTTATTGCAGTTGTAAAGTGCTTTCCCAGGCACAAACAGTTTAGGCAGGCACACTACCAGGTGATGTACTGTATGTGTCTGATGTCAAGACAAAGATTACACATTAAGATGTGGGTGCAGAGCTGAGGTCAGGCTTGTTTGCAGAGCATATTTGTGGCATTTTCTCGCACTGCATACGTTCCGGGACTAAAGGTGTGTACATATGGTGAGATTTGGGCTAACTCCGATTCTCGCTATGCGACAGGGACTAAGTCGGTATCGCAAGCATATAATCACTGTGCTTGCGATACTGACTATGTGTGATTTTGGCTAAGTGTCAATTTTGACTATCTTTTCTACGAGATAGTCAAAATTGACTTGCCTGCACAGTCTGTCTATGCTTGTGATGCCAACCGCGCATCGGCATCACATTGGGATCGCAAGGTGACTTTCACCTTGCAATCTGCACTAACTTGTCTTACAATTTTGACTATATAGTCAAAATCGTAAAAGAAAATATCTCACCGTGTGTACACACCATAAGTGTATTCAAGAATAAGCAATGTGTGTTATATAGTTTTCAGTTGAGTCTCCTCTTGCTCCAGAAGGGGCCGGTCTGGGCTGTAACAAGCTGTTCTGACATAGGCAAAGTTCAATCAGCACGCATCAACAGAACAGCGGGCCGCAGTTTCCAGGCTTATCTTTGCCACAAAGTATAGGCTGGTTCACTTAAGTACTGATGATCCTGGGCCTTATTAATAGATATACGCTGAGACTCACCCCGAAAACAGCCACAACTGCCTGAGTTTTTGCCACCACTTCCTATTACCTCCCAAAAATGGTCCCACACTGTCAATCATTTTGCAAATAAATCCTCTGTACATACACCATTGCGGCACATGCGCAGTACGATTCAGATGCATAAAACTGAATCAGCCCCATGACTGGAGTATATGCATTCAATGCAGGAGCAATTATGGTCGACTCTGCATCAGACACTGGCTGCTTTTCTCTCCCATATATAAAATGGAGCAATCTAGGAAGACATTGGAGTAAATGGGAGAGAAAAGCAGTTAGCCAGAGTCCAAATGTTTTTTTTTTTTTTGCATTGATGAAGTTGCCTAGCGTAACTGTGAAGACTGGGATAAATGACCCTGCTCACAGCATAACCTTCTGGCAGCGGTGCCCAGTCAGAGTGGGACTATACACAAGAAGCATTACAGCGTCTGGAGTTGGCGGGTGGTCTTCTAGATTTCATTATGGACCAATACAAACCAGATATGAGGCTCTATTTTGGTTCATACAGACAAATGGATAAGGTGAGAACACAGAGTCTGAGATTCAGTGACAGATGCAGAGGCTTAAACTGTAGCGCCTGTTGCCGGAGCCATGGGTGCAATTATACGCAAAGGTTAGCTTCAGCCTTCCCCTGTGCACTAGAGTGAGCTGGGATATGCAAGTCTTGAGATGCCCGTTTTCTGTCCTACTTTATGCAGTAGCATAGCCAATGGTTCTAGATTTCCACTGGCGCACCATCGCATCCACCAACAACAACTGCAGCTGCCTATGGCAAGTGCAGTGTCTCTGACTGAACACTGCCTCTCTGGTAGTGGCTATGCATCCAAAAACGCTGCCCGCTTTCACTAAAAACACTGCAACACTTCCATAATATACTCATGTGGCAGATTTGTTCCGCTCCCTTCAGGCCACCTCCCAGTCCCCGCCCACCGTTTTGAATCTCACGTTCTGTTATCAACTCGTGCATATGCAATAGCGTATTCGTGTGTAAACTTGGGGTAATGCAAACAGCATAGGGTATTCCAGAATCTCCTATGCAAAGTAACATATGCAAAGTAAGAAATAATCGCTCAACTGCACAAACATCGCCATTCCATGTGCCTTGCGACCACCTCGATTCAGTCCCTGGGTGCGTTAAACCTTTGATAAAGAAGACAATTAAAGATTCCAAAAAGATCTATTAAAAATTAGTGAAGACATTAAAAGTGACTTTCCTTCTTATCCAAATCTAAAATGGGACAACCTAGAGGCACAGAAGTGAATGAAGGGAGGTTGGGTTCTATATACCAAGAAGTAGTTTAGCTTTTTCTCTTTACTTTGATCGAGACAAGACACTGGTCGGTGTAGCAGGCCTGCAGTGACCTCTCAACCTCTGCTGATGATGTACCTACCTGCAGAGGTGAGTAGTGTAAGCATTTTAAACACTGCTGTATGAGAGTTGGCACTCCGTTACACAATGGATAAGACAAGGACCTGCCTGTCTCCACATCACACATTTGTGAAAAGATTAAAGTAAACCAAGGACAGGTTCCTTCCCCAAACACCTATTTCAGTTCGTTTTCAGGCAAAGCTAGAAGGTCCTCGGCTATTCCATTTAGTTCATTATCTACCAGTGCGTCCACAAGTCTCTGTAACGTGGCTTTCCTCCCTTCGCAATCAATGAAACGTCGCAGCATCTGGTAGGCCTGTTCGTACAAACCTTCTTTCTCATGTTCGAAAGCCAGGTTTTCTATGGCCGGATCGCGTAAAGCGCGGCAGTCTTTCTTCAGCGTCCTGCCCACTTTCTTCCAGGACCTGCCCACCGAATTGGCAAACAGCTGGTGATGTGCCGCAGTCAGAGGCCTGTCAACTGAAAGAGTCATTCCCATTAGCAATACTTGAAAGGAAATGAAGGATAAATTGTAGGAGACAGAAAAGTAATTAGAAATTCTCAAAATAAACTGCGCTGTGCTCATTTACACAATACACAAATGAAATCTAAGGACTCATTGATTGTTTATCATCAGTATCACTAACTTTATGTTTGTGCAGCAGTTTCTACAAAAGGTCCCAGAATCTGTACATCGTGCATGATGCTATAAATAACAGTCATTGGGGGACATTTAAGAAAACAGGTACAAAGGTGAAAAGGGGCAAAGTACAAAACATCCAATCAGATTCTGTAATGAGTGTTCCTGAAAAACGAAAGCAAATATCTGATTGGCAGATATGGGTAACACAACCATTTTTGTTTGATGGTCATAAGTATCATTCAATACATTTTGTAAACATCTACAAAAATGATTAGGCATCAAAGAGTATTATTCCTTAGTGTGTATTGAGTTTAACATAGAATACATTTCCTGTACTTGATTACAGTCTTATATTAGTACATAGATTACTTGGGTTTCACTCCTCACTTTATGATACTTGGGAGTCAGATATTCTGCTACTGCTCTTTAGACTTATAACCCCAGTTTATTGCACTTGTAAGCATGACATACTCTCTGTTGTAGAAATTAAGGGTAACTGAAGGCCTTTTGAAATTATAATAAAAACACCCATCCTTCAACTTGTCAGCAATGGAATCCCTCTTTTTCAGCACTGCTACATAACAGTATACATTATTAGCTAGGTAAAACTATCAAAGTCTTCTACATGCTGGATGAAGGTCTCCACTGCAGCTTCTGCTGACTCAATAACAATACCCCGCATCTTGCGCTTGATTTGTGGGAACATGAAGTCACAGGAGGACAGGTCTAGACTGTACGGTTGATGCCCAAGATCCTGGATGCGTTCATGGGCTAGAAAATCCACCTGTTTCCTGTACTTGTGGGCAGGTGCATTGTCGTGATAGAGAAGGGCACCATGAGCACGAGTTCTTGGACGGCATACCAATCCCCAGCGATAGAACGTTGCTGCTTGAGTGGTACGGTAGCTACAAGACCAGTCTTGGCCACAATAACAGGCACCATCTGCTTGGCCACACTGCACTCACGTCGGATCTTCTGTGGCAGCACATCTCCAACTGGGGTTCACTGGGCCAATCGTTGTTTGGTCTTGGGGTAAAAACTGTAAAGCCAGGATTCATCGCCACTGATGATTTCCCAGACAAGGTTTGAGGAACCTCCTTCTACTATCGAGTCAGCTGATGGAGCACCCAGAGAGCAGAAACCTTGCTCATGCCAAGCTTTCATGAAATATTAAGTGGGTGGATCCTGATGAGATGCCTACGTCACTCTCTAGTGGGCCATGGTCACCTTGGAATCCACCTCAGCTATGGCCAGCACATCAGCAACATTGTCCTCTGTGATGGCGGACACAGGTCGACCACATTGCTCCTCTTCTTCCAGGTGCCGTCTCCCGCGCTTGCAAACCACTAAAGGTGCATACACACTGTGCAATATCGCTCATTTTCCCCCTTCTGAGCGATACTAACTAAAATATTGCAGAGTGTGTATGCTGCATACGATAGCCGAAGCGCGTTCCTGGGGGGTCGTTAACGACCGCCTCTGTCGCCTGTGCATGCAGCTCAATTTTGGCCATGGCATGACGTCACTGAGCGATATCGTTTGCGGTATTGCTCAGTGTGTACGCAGTATGTCGGGTGGGCCGGGAACACACTGTGCAATATCGCTCATGGAGTGTATCGCACAGTGTGTACCCACTTTAACACACAGTGGTTCGGGATAGTGCTTCCTCGCCAAAAGCAGCTTGCAGTCGGTCAAAACTCTACTGCGGTCACAGACCACTCCGCTAGTTGAAGAAATTCATGGCTTTCTAGATCCTCTGTTGAGCTCCATAACAGGTTCGTGAAGGAAGTGAACATACTGACTTCTTCGGTGTGCAGTGATGCTTATATACAGTTCTGTGCCTTGAAATTTCACAAGAACTTTAGTCAGAGATTACAGTTCACAACCAGACAGTCAGATTGTGTCTACTCTACCTATGCACTGCACATCCAGAAACTTATTGCACACTCTTCATACAAAGGGTGAATAACTGTGCTCTACATTGCTCTTTATAACACTGTACTGTAGCCACTATAATGGGGCCTATGTACTACAGATTCTAGCTATTATCTTCTAAAAGGTGCTCGATAAGTTGAATCTGATTGGTTGCTATGGGCAATGACTCTACTTCTCTAAACCCGCACTTTAGTAAATATACCCCTAGCACTGTAACACATGTCACAGATATCTTAAGCAACCTGTCATATATTTTTATTTCAAAAACACTTATGAGTTGATCATCGGATTCCTCACAGTTATACGTCATGGAACTCATTCAACATGAGTCATGTGACACACGACATCATTATCCACCACATATAAGAATATCATTTTTATTGGGAATACATTCTACAGGTTATTTGATATATACTCGTCACTTACCTTATCTCATGTCACAATAATCTTCTTTACACCACTCTATTAGAGGTTAGTTTTGCAACACAAGAACTCACCATATTCTTGTCCCAGAAATCGGAAGGTGTTTCCTTCAGATGATCCAGAGCGCAGAGTGTGGGGTGGGGAGCCCTGGCTGGATGGACACAGTGAGGAGCCCTGGCTGGAAGGAGAGTTGCTGTTCTGTGGAGTGACTGAACACAGCGACAACTGCATTAAATTCCTGTCCAGCTCTGCAAGTTCATCATCCTTCTGATAACTGGGCTGAGGATAAAGAGATGAAGAATGTCAGGGACAACTGAATTACTGGATGCATTCGATAGCTCAACATCGCTTATTGTGCTGCACACCCCTAAATGTTCCAGTACTTTTGTATCCCCATTACATGCTTTCCCACACTTTCCAATGGCAAATCGCCAACACTGCTCCCTATGGGGGGAATTCAATTGTTTTTGCAGGTGGCAGTAATGCTGGGAGCCCATTGTAACAATTCAATTGTTGCTCCGTTTGGGCACAAACAGCTGGTGGCGCCGGCATTTTTGCTAACTGCTTCCTGAGGTGGCAAGCAGGAATGTGCAAAAAGAAACCTGTATGGGAGCCCACAACTTTAGTTGGGTTTAGAAGTTTTAAAATGCATAACCCGGAACAGCAGGGAAAGATATTGGGATCCCGGCGCTTGGGATGCCGGCAGTCACAATACCGACAGCGGCATCCAGACACCTATTTAGTAAGTAAACTACCCCTAACCTCCCTAACCCTCCTCCCCGCAGCCTAAACCTAACCATGCCTCCCACGCAGCCTAAGCGTAACCCTCTCTTGGGGTGCCTAACCATATCACCACCCCCACCCTCCAGTGCGGAGTCCTGGCAGACCACAATCAGGATTCTGGCGTTCGTGATGCCGGCACAGGCTTTTCAATCCATGTCAGCATTCTGAGCAGTGTCAGGTTTCTGTTGTTGGTATTCCGGCTGGCGGGATCCTGACCAGACTGCAGGGCGCGATCAGGGCATTCAAAAATAAATTTACTTGTTTGGGTTATATGTTGAAGAAACACATTTACTAGTACTATACATATATGTTTTATGTCTAACCACTATAGCTAAGGTGTTGATAGCGAGGAAGTGGTTCTCACCTACATCACCCAACATTTCTCAATGGAGAGCTCTAGTTAATGATATCTCTGGGCATGAGAGACAGATGATGTTCAGGTCCAGAGGTGGCGATGTCTAATTACTATGAGAAATGGGACAGATGGAATACATTGTTTTTTTGGGGGTTCGTCAATGTAAGAAACGACATGGGTAGAAAGAAACGCGTGTAGAGGGGCTGACACACATATGTAATTCTAACTCTTATGCTGTATTTAGCTATATTTTATCTACTAAGCACCATTTCTGTTCTTGTTCTAGATGTACATTTGTTGAAATATCATATTCATATTGATATTAGGGGAAGCGGTAATGTGACCGGCAGTCGGGAGACCAGCAGTCACTATACCGACGCCGGAATCCCGACAGTCGGCATGCCGACTGACAGGGACTATTCCCACTCGTGGGTGTCCATGACACCCATAGAGCGGGAATAGGACCTGTTGCGCTCCCCCCCCCCCCCCCACGGCAACCTAAACTCCGGGATCCCGGCGTCGGTACGGTGACCGGGGGTATACCAACTGCCGGTCACCCATTCCCAACCCGATATTAGTAGCTATGTGGACTCACACTTCTCTTCTAATTTGCTACTTTATTTGCAATGATGTGTATGCTGAACTTTATGTAAAAATGTCTAGATACGCACTGTTTAGCGTTTACTTGTTTATTTCTCTTGTATTACACGTATTGTATAGTAATGTACACATGTATACCAAGTTTAACTTAAATCAATAAAAAAATTACACAACTGAAAATAAACAATTGAATTGCGTCTCCTGAACTCCTGTCACTTTAGACGGGAAATCAGGCGCGCATAAACTACTGAATTGCCCCCTATGTGTGTAAATAGGACATCATCTCGGCTATGTACACCTTTACCCTGTCAAAGTATATAGGGGAGATGTGGCGAACCTTTAAGACAGATAAAGTGGAGTTGTCCATACAAACCAACCAGCGTATATCTATCATTTATCTAGCACAGCCTGTACAATATCAGTTAAGGGACCCATACATCAGGAGTGTATCGGCCAATTCCCCATTCTCCTGATGCCTGGGTTGGGGGAATTGGCAAAATCCAACATGTTTGAAATCCTCGATTTGCAGATTCCGACCCAAAAATGATCAGATTTGGCGAGTCAGGGATTGTTAAAATGCTGCATTTTGACGACCCCACGACAAATTGCCAATCACTGGAACCTGCACATTGGTGGATCAGCTCATCATCAGGGG
The DNA here is from genome assembly GCF_028390025.1 of Pseudophryne corroboree. Classification (NCBI taxonomy): domain Eukaryota; kingdom Metazoa; phylum Chordata; class Amphibia; order Anura; family Myobatrachidae; genus Pseudophryne; species Pseudophryne corroboree. Next base: position 288,716,020 of record NC_086454.1, read on the forward strand.
GATCAGCCCATAGATGTATGGCTCACATTAGAAGCTGAATGGATTGCTATGACAACTTCTCCACTTTATCTTGCGCAAAGATTTGATATATCTCCCCCATAATGTTTTCATTATTTGTCCTTGCAAACAAAATAATGTATAATAGGAGAATAACCTTCTATGGATATCTGCTAGACAACTATCTGTGCAGGTGGTAATGCGCTGCAAGAAGTAAGGACAAACGGAAGGTTGTATCTATAGAACCTTGAAGCCTGAGTAATAATAGTAGGGAGTGGGAATATGGGTGTGGATTAAAAGATCGACAATGAATAGGTTGACCCCACATGGTTGACATTCATCAGGTCGACAGGGTTAAACTGTCTAAATGGAAAATGTAGACATTACAAAAAGTCAACAGGTACAATAGGTTGATATGGAAAGTGTCTATCATTTTCTGTATTCATGCATGCTTCACAAAATAATGATCTATAGATCCAGGGTCCTATGACAATACTTACAGCAGTTTTAAGGGGATGCGGGCAATATGTCGTCTGTTGGGATCCTGACACCAAGCTAGGTTAGCTTTAGGGCCAGTAGAGGAAAGTTACATTTAGGCACTAGGCACCGGCGGGGAGGGGTTAGGGTCAGGCTGTGGGGGTTAGGGTTAGGCTGCGGGGAGGGAAGGTTAGGGTTGGGCACCCTCGGGGAAGGTTAGGGTTAGGCTGCAGGGAGCTGGGACGGGAGGTTAGAATTAAGCACCTCCAGGGGTGGTTAGGGTTAGGCACTAAGGGGGGAGGTTAGGGTTAGGCACTAAGGGGGGAGGTTAGGGTTAGGCTGCGGGAAGGGAGGTTAGGAAGTTATGGAGAGGTGAGAACACCCCTCACTCACCCCTGTTGGTCTTTTCCTTATCGGGATCTCGGCATCAGTATAATGACCACTGTGATACATAAGACAGCATATCATACGGATACGCTTTATGATTTTCTGGACCGATCACATATGCAGCTAAATGTAATAGTCTCCGAGTTCCGTAGGTGCAGGAATTTTGTGCGAGTCTGCCCGTTTTTTTTAAGCAGCAATCATTTACAAATCAGGTTGGTTTTGTCTCGTAAATTATTGCTGCATTAAAAAAAAAAAACGGGCAGACTCGCACAAAATTCCCGAACCTACAGAACTCAGAGACTATTACATTTAGCCGATGAAGTTCATTTAATTTTTGATATATTAGCATTTACAAAAACTGCTGTAAACAGTGATCTATTATTGTGACAAACGACAAACTGCCAGGGACGTCATAGCTAATGCACTTGTAAGTTGTAATGATGATTGTTCAATTTTGTTTAAAAAAGATGATCAATCCACTGACCCTCATTGATAACATCCACCAGTGCAGTCGTTTTGCTTTGGTGCACTCCAGTAAGCTGAATCATCCAGCACAGATCCCTCATACAGCAGCAAAGAGAAGGAAGCATACCACATGTGGTCACACATGAACAAACACAGCTGAGTGTAGCTTTTACTAAATCCTGGGGCCGGTTATCTCTCTATCTTTGTTCATTTTGGTTTAACTTTTGTTTTAGACAGTTCCCATTTATCAAACATAGGGGGTAATTCTGAGTTGATCGCAGCAGGATTTTTGATAGCAATTGGGCAAAACCATGTGCACTGCAGGGGAGGCAGATATAACATGTGCAGAGAGAGATAGATTTGGGTGGGTTATTTTATTTCTGTGCATGGTAAATACTGGCTGCTTTATTTTTACACTGCAAATTAGATTGCAGATTGAACACACCCCACCCAAATCTAACTCTCTCTGCACATGTTATATCTGCCTCCCCTGCAGTGCACATGGTTTTGCCCAATTGCTATCAAAAATCCTGCTGCGATCAACTTGGAATTACCCCCACATTGCTGTGAAGTGCTAAATTACGTCTTCACTCACCGTGCTCGTTGTGTATTTTTTATGTAGTATTTCCTGGGTGAGCTGTATCGTTAATCGTTCATTTCCTGGGTGAGCTGTATGGTCAGCGCTGCTTTTTACACTTCAGCAGCGCTGATGAATAATGTTTAGACCCGGTGGCCTTAGTGACTGCGCATGCACAGTCGTATCCTATTTGCCGGCACATGCGCAATCGAGAGTTCTGAACGTGTGGCCATTTGGGAGCTGCATTGGGAGGAGGTTTCCATAGAAAGCTGGCACCTGCAAGGCATGCCAGGCTTACTTTCGGGAGCCAGCGCTGGGCAAACACAGCCGCAGTGGTATTTAAACTGCAGGAAGAGGCAGATGAGTCCAGATAAGGAAAAAGATAAATTCCTAAACACGCATGTTGTAATAAGGGGACATAGGGCCCAATTCAGACCCGACTGCTCCTCTGCGATTTTGCGAGGGCCGCCACTACAGAGTGAAAACGCGCCCCATGCAAGTGTGCAAATGCATGCGTGCACTGTGCGAAAAACTTCGCCAGACAGCGGACATCTGCAAATCCGTTCGCAACTCACTCACCATCTAATGATTTTTCCAGTCTGTGCGCAGCCCAGGACTTACTCCTACAGTGCGATACAAACAGGCTGATCGGGGCCGGAGCCGACGTCACACACCCACCCTGAAAACGATTGGGAACGCCTGCATTTTCGCTAACACTCCCAAAAAACGTCCACTTCCTGTCCGTAAACTTGCGTACGCCTTGCGATCAAAATTTTTCGCACGATTCTGTCGCAGTTTGGCCTCGAACGTGCGCATTGTGATCCATATGCAGTCAGTCATTCGGTAATCGTCCGCTATACGATTTCGCACAACAGCGATGAGGTCTGAATTAGGCCCAAAGTTCTGATAGCGCTGTATAAAAACAGCGCTATCAGGAACAGTAAATACAAAAAGCACCTAAATATCACTGAAAATGAGTTTTAAGTATTAAAACTCATTGATAATCGGGGCCTTTGGATTCCTATAGTACCACATATTATCTGGAGATTGGGTAGTGTTCAGACCAGGGTCTATTAAGGCCACAGCGTCACTTGTTAGAGAGGGCACATCTCTGCATGCCCAAAAATGTAGTGTGGCTTCTCACAGAGGGGGTGTGGCATCATGACATCATCTAGGGGGCGTGGTCAGCACTCGCAGAGCATACAGCAGCAGCACCGTGGAGGGCAAGGCGCAATTTAGTACATTAAAATCAGGCAGGGAGCGCGGTGCTTTTCAGAAACAGCCTCTCGGGAACGCTAGATTGGGTAAATGTGCACCGTTTAAAATTTTTAATACAATTTTATTAATAAATCAATTCTAATGAATCATTACATAGGTTTCCTGTGTGTACCAATTACAGTACTCAAATTGCTATTTACTTCTTCAAGGACTTCCACAGAAGCGGTAAATAGCTGACCAAATTTGGCAGAAGCTGAGAATATTTACAGACTCTGAATTACCTTCAGTGAGAAAATATACCGCAGACATTGGTTCTCGTTCTCTAGAATAGTGTCAAGCTTCTCTCCGTCCACTTTGAGCTCCAAATGTACTATCAGAGACCCCATGGTTAGGCAATGACCGAGTTGGTTTTGTAAATGCTGATGTATCCTCCGCTCTCGGTAATCCTGGAGAAAACTCTTACAAGTCTCTTGTCCACAGAATTTGAGGTGAAGAATCAGTTCACGGTCACCTCTATTAATCTTTAGGATCTCAAGAGAATTTGTGGAAACTCTGGAAACGTCTGTGAAACAGATAAAATGAATAGTCATGTTAAAATAAGAATTTACTCACCGGTAATTCTATTTCTCATAGTCCGTAGTGGATGCTGGGGACTCCGTAAGGACCATGGGGATTAGCGGCTCCGCAGGAGACTGGGCACAACTATAAAGAAAGCTTTTAGACTACTGGTGTGCACTGGCTCCTCCCACTAAGACCCTCCTCCAGACCTCAGTTAGGATACTGTGCCCGGAAGAGCTGACACAATTAGGAAGGATTTTGAATCCCGAGTAAGACTCATACCAGCCACACCCATCACACCGTATAACTCGTGATACAATACCCAGTTAACAGCATGATAACAACTGAGCCTCTCAACAGATAGCTCAACAATAACCCTTTAGTTAAGCAATAACTATATACAAGTATTGCAGACAATCCGCACTTGGGATGGGCGCCCAGCATCCACTACGGACTATGAGAAATAGAATTACCGGTGAGTAAATTCTTATTTTCTCTAACGTCCTAAGTGGATGCTGGGGACTCCGTAAGGACCATGGGGATTATACCAAAGCTCCCAAACGGGCGGGAGAGTGCGGATGACTCTGCAGCACCGAATGAGAGAACTCAAGGTCCTCCTCAGCCAGGGTATCAAATTTGTAGAATTTAGCAAACGTGTTTGCCCCTGACCAAGTAGCAGCTCGGCAAAGTTGAAGAGCCGAGACCCCTCGGGCAGCCGCCCAAGAAGAGCCCACTTTCCTCGTGGAATGGGCTTTTACTGATTTAGGATGCGGCAGTCCAGCCGCAGAATGTGCAAGCTGAATCGTACTACAGATCCAGCGAGCAATAGTCTGCTTAGAAGCAGGTGCACCCAACTTGTTGGGCGCATACAGGATAAAAAGCGAGTCAGTCTTCCTGACTCCAGCTGTCCTGGAAACATAAATTTTTAGGGCCCTGACTACATCCAACAACTTGGAAGCCTCCAAGTCATTCGTAGCCGCAGGCACCACGATAGGTTGGTTCAGATGAAAAGCTGATACCACTTTGGGGAGAAACTGGGGACGAGTCCTCAATTCTGCCCTATCCATATGGAAAATCAGATAAGGGCTTTTACATGACAAAGCCGCCAATTCTGAAACACGCCTGGCCGAAGCCAAGGCCAACAACATGACCACTTTCCACGTGAGATATTTTAAATCCACGGTTTTCAGTGGCTCAAACCAATGTGACTTTAGGAAATCCAACACCACGTTGAGATCCCAAGGTGCCACTGGAGGCACAAAAGGGGGCTGAATATGCAGCACTCCCTTAACAAAAGTCTGAACTTCAGGTAGTGAAGCCAATTCTCTCTGGAAGAAGATCGATAGAGCCGAAATCTGGACCTTAATGGAACCCAATTTAAGGCCCATAGTCACCCCTGACTGTAGGAAGTGTAGGAACCGGCCCAGCTGAAATTCTTCCGTTGGGGCCTTCCTGGCCTCACACCACGCAACATATTTTCGCCATATGCGGTGATAATGGTTCGCGGTTACTTCTTTCCTAGCTTTTATCAGCGTAGGAATGACTTCCTCCGGAATGCCCTTTTCCTTCAGGATCCGGTGTTCAACCGCCATGCCGTCAAACGCAGCCGCGGTAAGTCTTGGAACAGACAGGGCCCCTGCTGCAGCAGGTCCTGTCTGAGCGGTAGAGGCCATGGGTCCTCTGACATCATTTCTTGAAGTTCCGGATACCACGCTCTTCTTGGCCAATCCGGAACAATGAGTATAGTTCTTACTCCTCTTCTCCTTATTATCCTCAGTACCTTTGGTATGAGAGGAAGAGGAGGGAACACGTAAAACCGATCGGTACACCCACGGTGTTACCAGAGCGTCCACAGCTATCGCCTGCGGGTCTCTTGACCTGGCGCAATATTTTTCTAGCTTTTTGTTTAGGCGGGACGCCATCATGTCCACCTGTGGTTTTTCCCACTGGTTTACAATCATTTGAAAGACTTCTGGATGAAGTCCCCACTCTCCCGGGTTGGAGGTCGTGCCTGCTGAGGAAGTCTGCTTCCCAGTTGTCCACTCCCGGAATGAACACTGCTGACAGTGCTAACACGTGATTTTCCGCCCATCGGAGAATCCTTGTGGCTTCTGCCATCGCCGTCCTGCTTCTCGTGCCGCCCTGTCGATTTACATGGGCGACTGCCGTGATGTTGTCTGACTGGATCAGTACCGGCTGGTTTTGAAGCAGGGGTTTTGCCTGACTTAGGGCATTGTAAATGGCCCTTCTTTCCAGAATATTTATGTGCAGGGAAGTCTCCTGACTTGACCATAGTCCTTGGAAGTTTCTTCCCTGTGTGACTGCTCCCCAGTCTCGAAGGCTGGCATCCGTGGTCACCAGGATCCAGTCCTGTATGCCGAATCTGCGGCCCTCTTGAAGATGAGCACTCTGTAGCCACCACAGCAGAGACACCCTTGTCCTTGGAGACAGGGTTATCAGACGATGCATCTGAAGATGCGATCCGGACCACTTGTCCAACAGGTCCCACTGAAAGGTTCTTGCATGAAACCTGCCGAATGGAATCGCTTCGTAGGAAGCTACCATTTTTCCCAGGATCCGCGTGCAGTGATGCACCGACACCTGTTTTGTTTTTAGGAGGCCTCTGACTAGAGATGACAGCTCCTTGGCCTTCTCCTCCGGGAGAAACACTTTTCTCTGTTCTGTGTCCAGAACCATCCCTAGGAACAGCAGGCGTGTCGTAGGGACCAGCTGTGACTTTGGAATGTTTAGAATCCAGCCGTGCTGTTGTAGCACTTCCCGAGATAGTGCTACCCCTACCAACAACTGCTCTCTGGACCTCGCCTTTATCAGGAGATCGTCCAAGTACGGGATAATTAAAACTCCCTTCCTTCGAAGGAGTATCATCATTTCCGCCATTACCTTGGTAAAGACCCTCGGAGCCGTGGAGAGACCGAACGGCAACGTCTGGAATTGGTAATGACAATCTTGTACCACAAACCTAAGGTACTCCTGGTGAGGATGGTAAATGGGGACATGTAGGTAAGCATCCTTGATGTCCAGCGATACCATGTAATCTCCCTCGTCCAGGCTTGCAATAACCGCCCTGAGCGATTCCATCTTGAACTTGCATTTTTTGATATATGTGTTCAAGGATTTCAAATTTAAAATGGGTCTCACCGAACCGTCCGGTTTCGGTACCACAAACAGTGTGGAATAGTAACCCCATCCTTGTTGAAGTAGGGGCACCTTGATTATCACCTGCTGGGAATACAGCTTGTGAATTGCCGCTAGCACAGCCTCCCTGTCTGAGGGAGTGGTTGGCAAGGCAGATTTGAGGAAACGGCGGGGGGGAGACGTCTCGAATTCCAGTTTGTACCCCTGAGATACTATTTGAAGGATCCAGGGATCCACCCGTGAGCGAGCCCACTGATTGCTGAAATGCTTGAGACGGGCCCCCACCGTACCTGGCTCTGCCTGTGGAGCCCCAGCGTCATGCTGTGGACTTAGAGGAAGCGGGGGAGGACTTTTGCTCCTGGGAACTGGCTGTATGCTGCAGCTTTTTCCCTCTACCTCTGCCTCTGGGCAGAAAGGACGCGCCTTTAACCCGCTTGCCCCTATTGGGCCGAAAGGACTGTACCTGATAATACGGTGCTTTCTTTGGTTGTGAGGGAACATGGGGCAAAAATGTAGACTTCCCAGCTGTTGCTGTGGAAACGAGGTCCGAGAGACCATCCCCGAACAATTCCTCACCCTTATAAGGCAGAACTTCCATGTGTCGTTTGGAATCTGCATCACCTGTCCACTGCCGAGTCCATAACCCTCTCCTGGCAGAAATGGACATAGCACTAATTTTGGATGCCAGCCGGCAAATATCCCTCTGTGCATCCCTCATGTATAAAAGTGCGTCTTTTATATGCTCTACGTTCAGCAAAATAGTGTCCCTGTCTAGGGTATCTATATTTTCTGACAGGGAATCTGACCACGCAGCAGCAGCGCTGCACATCCAGGCTGAAGCTATAGCCGGTCTCAGTATCACACCTGTGTGTGTATATATAGATTTCAGGATAGCCTCCTGCTTTCTATCAGCAGATTCCTTCAGGGCGGCCGTATCCGGAGACGGTAGTGCCACCTTTTTCGACAAGCGTGTGAGCGCTTTATCCACCCTAGGGGATGTTTCCCAGCGTGACCTATCCTCTGGCGGGAAAGGGTACGCCATTAGTAACCTCTTAGAAATTACCATCTTTTTATCAGGGGAAGCCCACGCTTCTTCACACACTTCGTTTAACTCTTCAGATGGAGGAAAAGCTACTGGAAGTTTTTTCTCTCCAAACATTATACCCTTTTTTGTGGTACCGGGGTTAACATCAGAAATGTGCAACACATTTTTCATTGCCTCAATCATGTAACGTGTGGCCCTACTGGAAGTTACATTATTCTCTTCGTCGTCGACACTGGAGTCAGTATCTGTGTCGACATCTGTGTCAACCATCTGAGGTAGCGGGCGTTTTAGAGCCCCTGATGGTTTTTGAGACGCCTGGGCAGGCACAGGCTGAGAAGCCGGCTGTCCCACATTAGGTATGTCGTCAAACCTTTTATGTAAGGAGTCGACACTATCACGTAATTCCTTCCACAGCACCATCCACTCAGGTGTCGACCCCGCAGGGGGTGGCATCACATTTACAGGCATCTGCTCCGCCTCCACATAAGCCTCCTCATCAAACATGTCGACACAGCCGTACCGACACACCGCAAACACACAGGGAATGCTCTGACAGAGGACAGGACCCCACAAAGCCCTTTGGGGAGACAGAGAGAGTATGCCAGCACACACGAGAGCGCTATATAACACTGGGATCCCACTATCAATGAGTGATTTCACTATAGCTGCTTTTTTATATATATTACATATATATATATATCTATACTGCGCCTAAATTTAGTGCCCCCCCTCTCTTTTTTACCCTTCTGTAGTATTCTTAGACTGCAGGGGAGAGCCAGGGAGCTTCCTTCCAGCGGAACTGTGAGGGAAAAATGGCGCCAGTGTGCTGAGGGAGAAGCCCCGCCCCCTTTTCGGCTGACTTTCTCCCGCTTTTTCTGTGATACTGGCAGGGGTGATTTTACATCTATATAGCCTCTGGGACTATATATGATGTATATTTTGCCAGCCAAGGTGTTATTTATTGCCCTCAGGGCGCCCCCCCCAGCGCCCTGCACCCATCAGTGACCGAAGTATGAGGTGTACATGAGGAGCAATGGCGCACAGCTGCAGTGCTGTGCGCTACCTTGGTGAAGACTGAAGTCTTCTGCCGCCGATTTTCCGGACTTTCTTCGTGCTTCTGGCTCTGTAAGGGGGACGGCGGCGCGGCTCCGGGAACGAACACCAAGGTCGGGTCCTGCGGTCGATCCCTCTGGAGCTAATGGTGTCCAGTAGCCTAAGAAGCCCAAACTACCACCTGTTAGGTAGGTTCGCTTCTTCTCCCCTTAGTCCCTCGCTGCAGTGAGTCTGTTGCCAGCAGATCTCACTGAAAATAAAAAACCTAAATATACTTACTTTCTAGGTGCTCAGGAGAGCCCCTAGTGTGCATCCAGCTCGGCCGGGCACAAGAATCTAACTGAGGTCTGGAGGAGGGTCTTAGTGGGAGGAGCCAGTGCACACCAGTAGTCTAAAAGCTTTCTTTATAGTTGTGCCCAGTCTCCTGCGGAGCCGCTAATCCCCATGGTCCTTACGGAGTCCCCAGCATCCACTTAGGACGTTAGAGAAAATAAGATTTTAAACCTACCGGTAAATCTTTTTCTCCTAGTCCGTAGAGGATGCTGGGGACTCCGTAAGGACCATGGGGTATAGACGAACTCCGCAGGAGATATGGGCACCTAAAAGTATGATGTGTACTGGCTCCTCCCTCTATGCCCCTCCTCCAGACCTCAGTTAGAGAACTGTGCCCAGAGGAGATGGACAATACGAGGAAAGGATTTTGTTAATCTAAGGGCAAGATTCATACCAGCCCACACCAATCATACCATATAACCTGGAATACACATAACCAGTTAACAGTATGAACAAACGACAGTATCGGTCCAAGACCGTTTCTAACTGTAACATAACCCTTATGTAAGTAATAACTATATACAAGTCTTGCAGATTTTCCGCACTGGGACGGGCGCCCAGCATCCTCTACGGACTAGGAGAAAAAGATTTACCGGTAGGTTTAAAATCTTATTTTCTCTTAAGTCTTAGAGGATGCTGGGGACTCCGTAAGGACCATGGGATTTATACCAAAGCTCCCAATCGGGCGGGAGAGTGCGGATGACTCTGAAGCACCGACTGAGCAAATGCTAGGTCCTCATCAGCCAGGGTATCAAACATGTAGAATTTAGCAAAAGTGTTTGAACCCGACCAAGTCGCTGCTCGGCAAAGCTGTAATGCCGAGACGCCCCGGGCAGCCGCCCAAGAAGAGCCCACCTTCCTAGTGGAATGGGCCTTTACTGAATGCGGTAACGGCAATCCAGCTGTAACATAAGCCTGCTGAATCGTGTTACAGATCCAGCGCGCAATAGTCTGCTTCGAAGCAGGCGTGCCAATCTTGTTGGCAGCATACAGGACAACCAATGCTTCTGTTTTCCGAATTCTAGCCGTCCTGGCTACATAAATCTTTAAGGCCCTGACTACATCCAGGGACCTGGAATCCTCCAAGTCACTCGTAGCCACAGGCACCACTATAGGTTGTTTCATATGAAATGAAGACACCACCTTAGGTAAAAATTGAGGACGAGTCCTCACTTCTGCTCTATCCACATGAAAAATCAAGCAAGGGCTCTTGTGAGACAAGGCCGCCAATTCTGACACACGCCTTGCAGATGTCAAGGCTAACAACATGACCACCTTCCAGGTGAGAACTTCAACTCCACCGTTTGAAGGGGTTCAAACCAGTGTGATTTAAGGAACTGTAACACCACGTTCAGGTCCCATGGTGCCACTGGGGGCACAAAAGGAGGCAGGATGTGTAGCACTCCCTTTACAAAAATCTGGACTTCTGGAAGAGAAGCCAATTCCTTCTGAAAGAATATCGACAGGGCCGAAATCTGTACTTTAATGGATCCTAACTTTAGGCCCATATCCACTCCTGTCTGTAGGGAGTGGATAAAAACGACCCAGATGGAAATCTTCTGTAGGAGCATTCTTGGTTTCACACCAAGAGGCATATTTCCGCCAGATACGGTGATAATGTTTTGCCGTCATCTCCTTCCTAGCCTTTATTAGAGTAGGTATGACCTCCTCCGGAATACCCTTCTCAGCTGGGATCCGGCGTTCAACCGCCATGCCGTCAAACGTAACCGCGGTAAGTCTTAGAACAGACAGGGCCCCTGCTGTAACAGGTCTTCTCTCAGAGGAAGAGGCCCAGGATCTTCTGTGAGCATCTCCTGAAGGTCTGAGTACCAGGCCCTTCGAGGCCAGTCTGGAACAATGAGAATTGTCTGTACTCTTTTTCGTCTTATGATCCTCAACACTTTTGTGATGAGAGGAAGAGGAGGAAACACATAGACCAACTGGAATACCCATGGTGTTACCAGAGCGTCTATTGCTATTGCCTGAGGGTCCCGGGACCTGGCAGAATACCTCCGCATCTTCTTGTTGAGGCGTGACGCCATCATGTCTATTTGAGGAACTCCCCCGAGACTCGTTATCTCTGCAAAGACTTCTTGATGAAGTCTTCAATCTCCTGGATGGAGATCGTGTCTGCTGAGGAAGTCTGCTCCGGAATGAAGACTGCTGACAGAGCGCTTACGTGATTTTCCGCCCAGCAAAGAATCCTGGTGGCTTCCGCCATTGCTACCGTGCTTTTTGTCCCGCCTTGGCGGTTCACATGAGCCACTGCTGTGACATTGTCCGATTTAATCAGAACCGGTAGGTTGCGAAGAAGACCCTCCGCTTGTCGAAGGCCGTTGTATATGGCCCTTAGTTCCAACACGTTGATGTGTAGACAGGACTCCTGGTCTGACCACAGTCCCTGAAAATTTCTTCCTTGGGTTACTGCTCCCCATCCTCGGTGGCTCGCGTCCGTGGTTACCAGGATCCAGTCCTGAATGCCGAACCTGCGACCCTCTAGAAGGTGAGCACTTTGCAGCCACCATAGAAGAGACACCCTGGCCCTGGGGGACAGTGTTATTTTTTATTTTTTTTTCTTGTAGATGGGACCCGGACTATTTGTCCAGCAGATCCCATTGAAACGTCCTTGCATGGAACCTGCCGAAGGGAATGGCCTCGTAAGTTGCCACCATTTCCCCCAGAACCCAAGTGCATTGATGAACTGACACTCTTTTTGGCTTTAGCAGGTCTCGGACCATGTTCTGGAGGTCCTGGACTTTTTCCCCCGTGAGGAAAACTTTCTTTTGTTCCATGTCCAGTATCATGCCTAGAAACGTCAGTCGAGTTGTCGGAACCAACTGTGACTTTGGCAGATTGAGAATCCAACTCTGTTGCTGAAGCACTCTCTGAGAGAGTGACACATTCTCCAGTATTTGTCTTGACCTCGCTTTTATCAGGAGATCGTCCAAGTATAGGATAATCGTGACTCCTTGCTTGCGCAGGATCACCATCATTATCTGAAACTGATAATGACCATCCTGTACCGCGAATCTCAGGTACTCCTGATGAGAGGGATATATGGGGACATGAAGGTAAGCATCATTTATGTCCAGTGACACCATAAAATTTCCCCCTTCAAGGCAGGCTATCACCGCTCGGAGCGATTCCATCTTGAATTTGAATCTTTGCAAGTACAAGTCTAGGGATTTTAGATTTAAAATGGGCCTGACCGAACCATCTGGCTTCGGGACCACAAATAGGGTTGAATAATACCCTTTTCCCTGTTGGCTCAGGGGAACCCTGATAATCACTCGCTGTTGACACAGCGTTTGAATTGCAGCCAGCACTACTTCCCGTTCTGGGGTAGAAGCTGGTAAGGCCGACTTGAAAAATCGACGTGGGGCACCTCTTCGAATTCCAGCTTGTAACCCTGGGAGACTATTTCTATCACCCAAGGGTCCACGTCTAACTGAACCCAGACTTGGCTGAATAGTCGAAGGCGTGCCCCCACCTGTGCGGACTCCCACAGGGGAGCCCCAGCGTCATGCGGTGGACTTAGCGGAAGCCCGGGAGGACTTCTGCTCTTGGGAACTAGCCACAGCAGGTGTCCTCTTGCCTCTACCCTTACCTCTGGCGAGGAAAGAGGAGCCCCGACCTCTTCTGGATCTATGCGACCGAAAGGACTGCATCTGATACTGTGGAGGTTTCTTTTGCTGTTGGGGAACAAAAGGTAAAAAAGGTCGACTTACCCGCGGTAGCTGTGGAGAACAGGTCCGCGAGGCCGTCCACAAACAATACATCACCTTTGTAAGGTAAAACCTCCATATGCCTTTTTGATTTTGCATCCCCCGTCCATTGGCGGATCCATAAGGCTCTTCTTGCCGAAATAGCCATAGCATTGGCTCTCGAACCCAGTAATCCAATGTCTCTTTGAGCGTCCCTCATATATAAGACTGCTTCCTTAATATGAGCCAATGTTAACATAATTGTATCCCTATCAAGGGTATCCAGATCAGCCGACAGGGTATCTGTCCACGCTGCTACTGCACTACATACCCATGCCGTCGTAATTGCCGGTCTAAGCAAAGTACCAGTATGTGTGTAAATAGACTTTAATGTAGTCTCCTGCCTGCGGTCCGCAGGGTCCTTGAGGGCCGCTGTGTCAGGGGACGGTAGCGCCTCTTGGAAAGGCGTGTTAAGGCTTTGTCCACTGTGAGAGAGGATTCCCAACGTACCCTGTCCTGTGTGGGGAAAGGGTATGCCATAAGAACCCTTTTGGGAATCTGCAGCTTCTTATCTGGAGTTTCACAAGCTTTCACATAACTCATTTAGTTCATGGGAAGGAGGAAAATTCATAATCTGTTTCCTTCCCTTAAACATGTGTATCCTCGTGTCGGGCACCGAGGGCTCATCAGTGATATGTAAAACATCTTTTATTGCAATAATCATGCACTGAATACTTTTTGTCACCCTGGGGTGCAATCTTGCTTCATCATAGTCAACACTGGAATCAGAGTCCGTGTCGGTATCTGTGTCCCCTATTTGTGAGAAGGGATGTTTCTGAGACCCCGACGGGTCCTGTGAGTCGGTGCCATCCGTAGATTGAACACCTGTCGACACCCTGGACTCTGCTTTGTCCAGCCTTTTATGTAGTGAAGCTACACTTGCATTTAACATATGCCACATATTCATCCAATCCTGAGTCGGCACCGCCGACTGTGACACACCACTCATCTGTTCCACCTCCTCTTTGGATAAGCCTTCCGCTTCAGACATGCCGACATACACGTACCGACACCCCCCACACACTGGGATATAACTATAAGGGGACAATTCCCTAAAGAAGGCCCTCTGGAGAGACAGAGAGAGAGTATGCCAGCACACACCAGCGCCAAACTGACCCAGGAAAACACAGACAGCGCATATATATATATATATATATATATATAAATTGATTTCCCCCACTCACTGCGCCAATTATGTGCCCCCCTCTCTTTTTTCAGCCCTCTGAGCTCTTCAGCAGGGGAGAGTCCGGGGAGCCAGCGTTCTCTGCAGCTTCTGTGGAGAAAATGGCGCTGGTTAGTGCTGAGGGATCAAGCTCCGCCCCCTCCAGCGGCGGGCTCCGGTCCCGTTCTGTATCTGAAAATAATGGCGGGGAATCGTTTATTTACTGCTTCAGCAGCCTAATAACATCCTTTTGTGCCAAAACGAGGTTTATTGCTGCCCAGGGCGCCCCCCCCTGCACCCTGCACCCATCAGTGCCATGTGTGTGTGTTATGTGGGAGCAATGGCGCGCAGCTTACTGCTGCACGCTTACCTCAGGAAGATCTGAAGTCTTCTGCCGCCTGACGTCTTCTTTCTTTTCTAATACTCTCCCGGCTTCTTTTTTCCGGCATCTGTGAGGAGGATGGCGGCGCGGCTCCGGGACGAACCCCAGGGTGAGACCTGTGTTCCGACTCCCTCTGGAGCTAATGGTGTCCAGTAGCCTAAGAAGCAGAGCCCTTAACTCTTAAGAAGTGGGTCTGCTTCTCTCCCCTCAGTCCCACGATGCAGGGAGTCTGTTGCCAGCAGAGCTCCCTGAAAATAAAAAACCTAACAAAATTCTTTTTACAGAAAACTCAGGAGAGCTCCCTGTAATGCACCCTATCTCCTGTGGGCACAAGATCTAACTGAGGTCTGGAGGAGGGCATAGAGGGAGGAGCCAGTGCACACCATACTAGAAAGTTCTTTTAGGTGCCCATATCTCCTGCGGAGCCCGTCTATACCCCATGGTTCTTACGGAGTCCCCAGCATCCTCTAGGACGTAAGAGAAATATACATACAGTATACCGCAGTCTGCACCTGACAAGAACATGGAGACAGATCACAAAGTAAAAATAACCACAAACACAACCATATGTTCGTCTATGGCTAACCCAAAGTGGTCCACTCAGTCAGTGATCGAACTTTTTGACCACAAAAAACAACAACTTATCATTCTAATATCGTCCAATGAAAATCCTTAGGGTTATGGGTAGTGTAGTGTAGTGTAGTGCAGTGTTTGCTGGGAGCAGATGCAAGGTTAGGGGTAGTGTAGTGTAATGTAATGTAGTGCCGTGGGAGGGGTGGGAGGGGTTGCAGGGTGGGAGGTAGTGCCTATGCTCAATCCTTGCTGTCTGTGATGCTGGAAAAGAGACGACTTTAGGAAGCAGAGGATGAGGACAGCGCAGCAGAAGGTGAGTAATTATGGACCAATTAAGCTAATTGAAGGCTTCCAATAGCTGAGTCATCATGGGGAGTCTATGGGTTCTAAAGCAAGTCATGACAATTTGTCCTTATAATATGGATTTAAGGAAAAACTGGATTTGCTCTAGAGGTGCTCCAAAAAAATGTAAAAGAAAAAAAACAGCACCCAATTGAATACCGAAAATTGAGCATCTACGGGATAAACCCTGAGATGCGAGATTAAAAAAAAATTGCTCCCAATTTAATATGTCCCTAAATTCATAACTGTAATCTATTTATGGTGCGGTTATGAATTTAGGGTCCCCAAGTTATAAAAGACAAAACACAGATTTCCACCTTAGACATTGATGTAAATGCAACTATAAATAAAAGGGAGCTATCATGATGTGGAAAGACTATTCATTGATGGCTTTAATAGTTAAAACAAATATATTTCCAAAATGTCATTGTTTCAACTTTTCAATAAAAAAAACAGAAGTCAAACTTTACCATACTAATGCCAGGTACACATCCGAGCGACCCCGACGGGCGATGGTCGGGACAATTTCACTTCGTCCTTGACCATGCCTTCAATGTAATGAACAATGGAACGTCATCTCGTTCTGTCCTTCATTAGCATGCACAGCACCGCATAAAATATCTTTGACTGACCGTGCAGCACGGTAACTTAAAAGATCTCGTATGCGACCTGCGGGAGCTCGTAATCGGGCACACACTCTAAACAATATGCATGATTTGCCGTTCCAATAGGACAAATCATACAGATATCATTTAGGTGTGTACCCGGACTAAAGCATAGCAGGCTTTAGTACTGTAACTAGGGAGTTCTGGGGTCATATTGTATACAGTACAACCGCATTTCTGCTGCGAGGTACACTGGGCTCCACAAGTCTGGATAATGGGGTGTAGAGTAGGATCTTGATCCGAGGCACCAACAGACTCAAAGCTTTGTCTGTTCCCAGAATGCACAGCGCCGCCTCCTATATCACCCCGCCTCCCAGCACAGGAGCACAGTTTGTCAGTTGGTGCTGCAGTAAGCAGGCACATAACAGAGGGGCTGCTCCAAGCAGCCCTGAGAAAAGCTTTTTATGAGGTAAAAAGTGAAGACTTCAAGGGCAGCAGCGGTGGTAAATGTCTTGTGACATTCTCTGCTGCAGCTCCAGCTCTCCCCAGCGGCGCTGTACACTCCCGAGCCCTGGATGCCGGGTACCTACAGCGGAGGCTCCGGTTTTCTTCATGTTAGACACACACGGCTGGGGCTCTCCAGGATCGCGTGGCCGCGTTTCGGGAGGTGGTAAGTGGGTCCCGCTCGCAGGACCCGGTCTTTATCGCGATCCGGCGAGGTCAGTGGGAGGCAGGCCGCGCGCGCTGGCGGTGGACACTGTGGCAGTACAGGCGATCCCACTAGATCACCAGGGCATGGACGCAGGTCGGGTTTTCTCTCTAAACAACTTCTTATATCGCCCACAGTACCCGGTGGTTTTGCCAGCAAGGAGGATAAGGCTTAGACCTGAAGCCCCTCCCCCAGCTCCAGGGCACCATTTCCCGCAAATGTTCCCGCCCTGGAGCTGCATATCTGTCTTTTCCTCACTCCCAGTCAGTGTCTGCGGCGCCATTACTCCTCAGCTCACTGTTCCTGGGACTGTTTGGGCAAATCCTCCTGTGTAAAGCCGCCTGGTTGTCAGCGCTGTGCCTTTACATGACACTTAAGTATTCTCCCTGCCTTTTTAGACAGTGATAGTTAAGAAAGAGTGCATTTAGTCAGGGTTTTATAGTACAATTACCCTGTGATATACATCCAGTTTCTTACTGTGTACTGTTATATCTATTGACTATATAGCTGTGTAAGCTAGTCCAGTGCAGTATTATTGTCTGTAATAACCTCTGCATTGTACAAACTGTGACCGTCTGTGTGTGCATTGATAGCTGAGTGTTGTCCATCTCGTGTCTTTCACTAAACCTGCTATCCCTATATTCCATAACCTGAGGGGGCTTGGTGCGTCAGGTTTAATCTAATATAGGATTTTCACAAAGATATACTGTATTACGTATTTTTCTCTGTGATTTGGTCACCATATCTCTCCTTTATCTCTGCTAGTGCTGACTACACTGCGCAGGGGTTTGGGATATTGTGCTGCTGATAATTGTACTGTGTTACCTCATACTGCAAGTTATATCATGTCTGCTTCTGAGGGTAACGGTTCTGGGGCGGAACACACTGCTGGTGTTGCTGAAGCCACAGGCACATATGAGGAGAATATAGCAGCTGTGGGCTCTGGTTCTGGGGGCTCCTTGTCCCCCAGTGGGACTGTGGCAATGGAGGCACATACTGACCCACCTTGGGCCGCTTTTTCCACGCTTCTGCATACGCTAGTTCATAAACTAACACCCCCTATGGGACCCCCAATGCCGGTACAACCGTATGTGGGCCCTGCAGCTAACCCGCCGTGGGCGGACGATTTATCTGCTCAATTAAAGAAGTTGAACCAGTCCTTGACTACTAAACAGTCTGACCAACGCTCGCCTAAGTCCAAGAGGACCTCTAAGCGAGCACTCGTCTCCTCACAATCCACTGCTGTCACTGACACCTCGTCTGATGAGGACGACACTTACACTGACCCCACAGGTTCTGACTCAGATACGGCTGATGGGGAGGGTAGTTCACTTGTGGATGTTCCTGACCTTTTGGGGGCTATTAAGTTAATTCTGCAGATTACGGATGATCCCGAGCCATCCGTGCTTCCTAAGAAACCAGATAGGTTCAAGCGTCAGAAGGTGGTTAAACAGGTTTTACCTCACTCTGATCACCTAGTGGATATACGTCAGGAACCCTGGGAAAACCCGGGTACGAAGTTTGTGCCTCAAAAGAGGATGCTGGCTCGCTATCCCCTCGCGCCAGAGCTGTCTAAGAATTGGGAAACACCTCCTCCAGTGGACTCACATGTGGCTAGGATGGTGGTTTCCTCAGCTCTACCTGTCACTACCGTCACGTCTCTGAAAGAGCCTACGGATAAACGTGTGGAGGGTTGTCTAAAAGCGATTTACACCCTCACGGGTGCTGCACAAAGGCCTACTATTGCAGCTTCATGGGCTGCTGAGGCTATTGAAGCATGGGCCTTGGAGTTAGAAGCTGAAATCTCCTCTGACCATGCTAGACAATGCTTGTCATATATTGTCACAGCTTCTCGATATATTAAAGAGGCGGCTTCTGATGCCGGTATCCTGGCAGCCAAGGCCTCTACCAAAGTTATGGCGGTGACGGTGGTACTCCGCCGTCAAGGGGTCAGGATACTGCCGTATCTGGACGACTTGTTAGTCCTGGCAAATTCCCCAGATCTTCTCCTGTGTCATCTGGATATGACGGTCCGGTTTCTAAAAGCCCACGGGTGGCTCATCAACTGGAAGAAATCCTCCCTGGTCCCTGCTCAGAGCATGGTGCACCTGGGAGCGCTGTTAGACACTCACAACCAGAAGTTGTTCTTGTCTCAGGAAAGTCCTGAAGCTTCAGGACAGGATTCGTTGCTTCCTTTCTCGTCCGCAAGTGTCGATACATTCGGCTATGCAGGTGCTGGGCCTCATGGTGTCAGCATTCGACATGGTGGAGTATGCTCAATTCCATTCTCGCCCCCTCCAGAAGCTGATTCTAGCCAAGTGGGACGGCCTGCCTTACCGGATCAGGTCTCACATGATCTCATTGACTCCGGAGGTCAGTCTGTTGCTGCTCTGGTGGCTCCAGGACCAACAATTGTGCAGGGGCCATCCCTTCTGGATATCTAACTGGGTCCTGTTGACGACAGATGCCAGTCTAAGAGGTTGGGGCGCGGTGCGGGAGCAGCACTCCTTACAGGGTCGGTGGACCAAGGAGGAATCTCTCATCTCGATCAACATTCTGGAGTTGCGGGCGGTCTTCAATGCGTTGAACCTGGCCCAGCATTTAATTCAGAACCGTCCTGTTCAAGTACAGTCGGACAACGCCACCACAGTGGCTTACATAAATCATCAAGGCGGCACTCGAAGCCGTTTGGCAATGAAGGAAGCCTCACGGATTCTACAGTGGGCAGAACGCCATCTACCGGCAATATCGGCAATATTCATTTCGGGAGTCCTGAATTGGGAAGCGGACTTTCTCAGTCGTCAGGACGTGCATGCCGGCGAGTGGGGCCTCCATCCAGAAGTGTTTCAACTCCTCGTGGAAAGGTGGGGTCTTCCAGATGTGGATCTGATGGCGTCTCGACACAATCACAAGGTTCCAGTCTTCGGAGCAAGGACAAGGGATCCTCAAGCAGCATTAGTGGATGCGCTGGTGGTGCCGTGGAGGTTTCGGCTGCCGTACGTGTTCCCTCCGGTGTCACTTCTGCCCAGGGTAATTCGGAAGTTCAAGCAAGAAAAAGAAAATCTGCTTCTCATAGCTCCGGCGTGGCCCAGACGGCACTGGTTCTCAGACCTGCAAGGCCTATCGTCAGAGCGTTCACTTCTACTTCCACAACGCCCAGACCTCCTCGTTCAGGGCCCTTGTGTCTACCAGGTCCTAGTCCGGCTATCTTTGATGGCGTGGCTCTTGAAGCTTCCGTCTTGAGGGCTAAGGGTTTTTCTGAAGAGGTCATTAAAACTATGTTGCGGGCCCGGAAACCGGCTTCTGCTCGGATTTACCATAGGGTCTGGCATTCATACTTTGTTTGGTGCGCATCTAACAATTATGACGCTTCCAAGTTTAGTACAGCCAAACTTTTGGCTTTTCTGCAGCAGGGCCTAGATTTAGGCCTGCGTCTGGCCTCCCTCAAGGTTCATATTTCTGCCTTGTCGGTGTGGTTTCAGAGAAAAATTGCGACTTTACCTGATGTTTATACTTTCACTCAGGGTGTGTTGCGTATCCAACCTTCCTATGTCCCGCCTGTGGCTCCTTGGGACTTGTCGGTGGTTTTGGAGGCGTTGCAGGAGCCTCCATTTGAACCTCTTGGTTCAGCTGACCTTAAGTGGCTTTCCCTTAAGGTGGTGTTCTTGCTGGCTATTGCCTCTGCTAGAAGAGTGTCGGATCTGGGTGCCTTGTCTTGTAGTTCCCCATATCTGATTTTTCACCGTGACCGGGCGGTTCTTAGGACTCGTCCCGGATATTTACCTAAGGTGGTTTCTTCGTTCCACCTTAATCAGGAGATTGTGGTTCCAGCCTCTGTCTCTCCTGATTTGTCTCCCAAAGAGGTCTTTGGATGTGGTACGGGCTCTCCGTATCTATGTGAAGAGAACTGCTTCTATTCGAAAATCTGATTCTCTCTTTGTTTTGTTTGGATTTCACAAACGTGGCTGGCCTGCTCACAAGCAGACCTTGGGCAGATGGATTAGAATGGTGATTGCACATGCTTATGTGAAGGCTGGTCTGTCAGCTCCTGCTCACATCACGGCCCATTCTACTCGGTCTGTTGGACCTTCTTGGGCGGCCCACCGTGGTGCGACCCTTGATCAATTGTGCAAGGCGGCTACGTGGTCCTCCGGGAACATGTTCATAAGGTTCTATGCCTTCGATACTGCAGCTTCCCAGGATGCTTCCTTTGGACGCCGGGTTCTTGTGCCCGCTACAGTGCGTCCCCTCCCAAAAGGAACTGCTTTAGGATATCCCCATTGTCCAGACTTGTGGAGCCCAGTGTACCCCGCAGCAGAAAACGAGTTTTATGGTAAGAACTTGTTAAAACTCTTTCTGCGAGGTACACTGGGCTCCACAAGGCGCCCACCCTGACGCACTTAGCTTCTTTGGGTTGGTATGGCATTAGCCGCTGACACTTCTCTTGTCGTGAGAGTGTGGTATATGTGGCTACTAACCGTTGTCGTCTTTTTTCCTGCTACTGCATTGGGCTGGTTAACTAAAATGGAGCTCCTGTGCTGGGAGGCGGGGTGATATAGGAGGTGGCGCTGTGCATTTTGGGAACAGTCAAAGCTTTGAGTCTGTTGGTGCCTCGAATCAAGATCCTACTGTACACCCCATTGTCCAGACCTGTGGAGCCCAGTGTACCTCGCAGAAAGAGTTTTAACAAAGGGAAGTTCTTACCATAAAACTCGTTTTTTAGGAGATTATGGAAACACCTATCAGCGCGGCGCAAAAGTGGATGTACATCTAAATGAGCTGCTAAGCAGTTATAGTTTGGTATATATATGTATATATATATATATATATATATATATATATATATATATATATATATATATATATAGGCAACAAGAAGGTCCGGCACGGCCACTTGAACTGAGAGTATGACTGGGTGCCCTCACAGCAAAACGTGTACACAGAGGGTAGGTGCGGCACTCCAATAAAGCAATCGTACAGCTTAATAAAACTGTTATTAAGCTGTACGATTGCTTTATTGGAGTGCCGCACCTACCCTCTGTGTATATATATATATATATATATATATATATATATATAAAACGGGTTAATCTATGGTTAACTCTTATTAACCGTAGCCACTAGCTTTCTCATGCACCCCTGTGTGAACTCTATTATCCTGAACCTGTCTCAGCTGTTCCTTAGCAATCTATCTAAGCCAGGCATGTCCAAACTGCGGCCCTCCAGCTGTTGTGAAACTACATATCCCAGCATGCCCTGACACAGTTTTGCTGTCAGAGAATGCTAAAGCTGTGTCAGGGCATGCTGGGATGTGTAGTTTCTTAACAGCTGGAGGGCCGCAGTTTGGACATGCCTGATCTAAGCCAATGTAAGGTGACTAGTGTACCTTTAAAAGCCATAAAGTGTGTGGCAGGTACACATTAAATCTAGCAGGCAGATGATGTGTGTAACAGCAGTGAAGTAGTCAGGTTTTAAGACTCTGTGACAGTGTAGGACCTGCTTGAAGGTGGGGTACCTTGGCGGTCGGTTTGCAGGCTTCCGTGCACTGGCCAATCCACTAACTAAACCCCCATCATTTATTTATTGAGTTGTTGAGGATAAGTGAGCCTACTCTGGTTAGTGCTGGGTTTTCAGTGTGTGTGTGTGTGTGTGTGTGTGTGTGTGTGTGTGTGTGTGTGTGTGTGTGTATGTATATATATATGTGTATGTGTGTATATATGTGTATGTGTGTATATATATCTATCTAGAGAAGATAGAATAATGGGGGGCACCAATAGTGCATTAAAAGATGACAATTTATTGACACATCATAAAACACAGGTCTAAAAATGTAAGTGTACCAAAGATGGCGGTATAATCACCGCAGATACATTCGTTTTAAAATCAAAGATACAAGATGGATTCGTCACCAGGACTTCATCGCAAGCCCTCTGATGAAGTACTGGTGACAAAACCGGTAGGGGCGTGGCTTATGGATGGACGCTGAACAAGGCAACATGCAGTGGTGAATCCATCTTGTATCTTTGATTTTAAAACTAATGTATCTGCGGTGATTATACCGCCATCTTTGGTACGCTTACATTTTTAGACCTGTGTTTTATGATGTGTCAATAAATTGTCATCTTTTAATGCACTATTGGCGCCCCCCATTATTCCATCTTCTCTAGACATAATCTTTCCCCGTTGGGAGACGGGAGAACGGGGTGGACGACAGCTGATCTAAACGGCAGTGTGCAGCAAGATTATTTGGAGACTTTACCTGTTTTAATTTGGATCTAACAATCTGGACTTGGACTTGTAGTTCCACAGACATTCTCCATTTAAACCCGGTTTGCGCTCACACCTTCAATTTCTTTTTCCATATATATATATATATATATATACACACACACACACACACACACACACACATACATACATACATACATACTCACATATACATATACACTGGGAAACTTCATTTGAAAATGCATGTAGCCATAGGGATCATTGTGCCTCATAACCAATGTAGGCAAATTACCCATTTGAATCTTTGTCAAGTAAATAACAGCTACATAATAGGTGTAAGGTGCAACCAGGGAGAGTTGGTAAGTATGGTTTTATAGATACATCCAATTTGATACATTTTTACATTTGAAATTCTTTGTACGGATCAAACTAATTATTATTTCATGTAACAAACAAGGAGTGTTATGCTAGACTTACCATGGTTAACACTCTTTCTGCGAGGTACATTGGTTTCACAGGAAAACATCTGGATGTAGAGTGGATCTTGATCCAGAGGCACCAACAGGCTAAAGCTTTAGGCTGTCCCAGGATGCATTGGGGCCTCCCCTATAAATCCCACCTCCAGGCACTGAGAGCTCAGTTTTGTTAACCAGTCCAATGCAGGAGCAGGCAAGAGAGAAGGCAGATGTTAGTCACATAGAACCACATTCTCACGACAGGAGAAGGGACTAGCGGCTAATGCCATACAAACCCAAAGAAGCTAAGTGTGCCAGGGTGGGCACCCTGTGGAACCAATGTACCTAGCAGAAAGAGTGTTAACCATGGTAAGTCTACCATAACACTCCTTTTCTGCAACAGGATACACTGGATTCCACAGGAAAACATTGGGAATATCCTAAAGCAGTTCCTTAAGGGAGTGGACGCGCCTTAGCGGTATAAGAACCCAGCATCCAAAGGAAGCATCCTGGGAGACAGAAGTATCAAAGTCATAGGACCTAATAAACGTGTTCACAGAGGACCACCTAGTCACCTTGCACAATTGTTCTGCGGACGCGCCACGGCGGGCTGCCGAAGAAGGTCCAACAGACCGAGTAGAATGGGCTTTATTAGCAGCAGGAAGTGAGAGTCCAGCCTGCGCATAAGCTTGTGCAATCACCATTCTAATCCATCTGGCCATGGTTTGTTTATTCGCAGGCCAGCCACGTTTGTGGAAACCAAACAGTACAAAAGGGGAATCTGACCTCCTGATAGAGGAAGTCCTCTTCACATAAATACGGAGAGCCCTTACCACATCCAAAGAACACTCTTTGGAAGACAAGTCTGAAGAGTTAAAGGCCGGAACCACAATCTCTTGGTAAAGGTGAAAAGATGACACCACCTTAGGCAAATAACCCGGTCGAATTCGTAGAACTGACCGGTCATTGTGAAAAATCAAAGTAGGGTGGACAACAGGACAAAATGCCTAAGTCCGACACCCATCTTGCCGAGGCAATAACAAACAAAAACAGGACCTTGGCCGTGAGCCATTTAAGGTCCACCAACTCAAAAAGTTCAAATGGAGACTCTTACAGGGCTTTTAGTATAACAGTCAAATCCCATAGAGCCACAGGAAGGACATAGGGGGGCTGAATCCTAAGTACGCCCTGAGTGAAAGTATGAACGTCAGGTATAGACGCAATCTTTCTCTGAAACCATACCAACAAGGCAGAAATGCGAACCTTGAGGGAGGCCAGACGGAGACCAAAGTCAAGGCCACGTTGCAGAAAAGCCAGAATTCTGGAAGTTCTGAACGTAGAGTCATAATTTTTATGAGCACACCATGTGAAGTAAGAATTCCAAACCCTGTAATAAATCCGGGCAGAGGTCTGTTTGCGGGCTTTCAACATAGTCTGTATAACCACCTCAGAGAAACCTTTGGCCCTCAGGAGTGATGTTTCAAGAGCCACGCCGTCAAGGCCAGTCTGGCCAGGTCTGGGTAGACACAAGGATCCTGTATGAGGAGGTCCGGTCGCTGAGGAAGTAGAAGGGGATTCTCTGTCGACAGACCCTGCAGGTCTGAGAACCATTGCCTTTGAGGCCACGCTGGAGCGACTAGAAGTAGTATTCCTCCTTCTTGTTGGAACTTCCGTAGTAGCCTGGGCAGGAGTGACACTGGAGGGAACACGTAGGGCAGCCGAAAGTTTCATGGAACCGCCAGTGCGTCCACGAACACTGCTTGAGGATTCCTTGTCCTTGATCCGAAGACCGGAACTTTGTGATTGTGTCGAGACGCCATTAGGTCTACGTCCGGTAGGCCCCATCTGTCCACTAGGAGTTGAAAGACTAGCGGATGAAGACTCCACTTTCCGGCGTGCACGTCCTGCCGACTGATGAAGTCCGTTTCCCAGTTTAGGACGTCTGGAATGAACACTGCCGATATGGCTGGCAGATGGCGTTCCTCCTAACAAAATATTTTTGACACTTCCATCATTGTCATGCGGCTTTGAGTGCCGCCTTGATGGTTTATGTATGCCACCGTGATGGAGTTGTCCGATCGTACTAGAACAGACCTATCCTGTACTAAAGGCAGGGCGAGAGATAATGCCTGAACACCGCCCTCAACTCCAGAATGTTTAGTGGGAGGAATAATTCCTCCTTGGTCCAACGACCCTGAAACGAGTGTTGCTCCAACACCGCACCCCATACCCTCAGTCTGGCGTCCGTTGTCAACAGGACCCAGTCGGGGATCCAGAAGGGACGGCCCTTGCTTAATCGCTGGTCCTGTAGCCACTATGTCAGCGACAGACGAACCTCCGTATTCAAAGTGATCATCTGAGATCTGATCCGATGAGGTAGGCCGTCCTATTTAGAAAGGATTAACCTCTGTAGTAGGCGGGAATGAAATTGAGTGTACTCTACCATGTCGAATGCAGTCACCATCAGGCCAATTACTTGCATCGCCGAGTGTATCGACACTCTGGAGCGACAAAGGAAGCATCTTATCCTGTCCTGAAGCTTCAGGACTTTTTCTGGAGACAGAAACAGAAGTTGACTGTGTGTGTCAAGAAGTGCCCCCAGGTACTCCATGCTCTGAGGGGCATGGGTCGTTGGGTCAACCCAACTTAGGTCGACACTCATTAGGTTGACCACTGAAGGTCGACGTTGCCATTAGGTCGACATGTACTAGGTCGACAGGTCGAAAGGTCGACATGAGGTTTTTGACTATTTTTGGTGTCGTTTTTGCCGTAAAGTGACGGGGAACCCAAATGAATGCACCTTATCCCCTCGCATGGCTAGCTTCACTTGCCATGGTTCGGGCAAGGTGCCTCGCTCCGCTACCGCTACGATCGGCACAGATTACCATTCCAATCGTAGTCCACGTGGATCGTTAAGTATGAAAAAATAAAAAAAATGAAGAAAAAAAAGTGAAAAAAACTCATGTCGACCTAGTATATGTCGACCTGACATTGACGACCTCCAGTGGTCGGCCTAATGAGGGTCGACCTAAGGTGTGTCGACATAACGACCGTAACCCGCTCTGAGCTGGGAGCAGTGAGGACTTCTTCCAATTGATAAGCCACCCGTGGGCTTGCAGGAAGTTTACCATCAGTTGCAGATGACTGAGGAGAACATCGTGGGAATTCGCCAGAATCAGCAGGCTGTCCAGATACGACAGGATGTGACCTTGGTGAAGATCCGGGGAGCCGTTGCCGGTCCAAATGGTAGAGCCTGAAATTGAAAGTGTAGGTTGCCAATAGGAAACCGCAGAAACTGCTGGTGTGACATGGCAATAGGTATATGCTGGTATGCATCCTGTATATCCAGGGATACTATATGGTCTCCGGATTCCATAGCCTGTACAATTGAGCGCAGTGTTTTCATACGAAACCTGAACACTCTCACAAACTTGTTCAGGGATTTGAGGTTGAGTATAGGATGGAATGACCTATTTGGTTTCGGGACAAAAACAGGGTCGCATAATAACCTCTGCCTCTCTGGGACTGAGGTACTGGCACAACCACTCCTGTACTCAGGAGAGAATGGACACTCGTTTGCAGTGGCGTAAGTTCGTCCCAGTCGCCCGGAGGCATGATACATTTTGGTGCCCCCCTACACATACACACACATACCATATGTAGCTATCCCGCACCCAGGGTGAACAGTAGAAGGGTGCTCAGGTACCTTTCCCAATAGTAATATAGATACACATAGAAAGTGGACGCATTCCAAGTCAGTCATTACAATAAAACAGACACCAGCATACCATTATAGTACACCTACAGTGCTCCCTCACCCACCAGGTCTCCATGGAGATGCTTTGGCGCAGCGGTGTGCCAATATAATTAGTGTTCACTGTAGTATTTTTTTTTTAGGGCAGGGTGCTGATCACGGGGAGGGCACATTTTTCATTCGTGAGGGTAAATTTTTAAGTTAAATGGGCAAACTTAGGTACATACTATAATGCTTGGTGCTCCCATTCCTATGGGCAAAACATGGACAGTGCGCACCGAAGGTGCGCAGCAAAAATCTAGGGGCGTTGTTTCGTGGGGAAGGGGCGTGGCCACATAATAGTGTCAATTCACATTACACCACACGGTAGTGCCCCTAATACACATTGCACCAGTTAGAACCTCCTATACACACTGCGCAAGGTAGAGGCTAGAGCACGTTATACATATTGCGCCAGATAGAGCACATTATACACATTGCGCCAGATAGAGCACATTATACACATTGCGCCAGATAAAGCACATTATACACATTGCGTCAGGTAGGGAGCACTGAGGCACATTGCACCAGGTAGAGAGCACTGAGGCACACTGCACCAGGTAGAGAGCACTGAGGCACACTGCACCAGGTAGAGAGCACTGAGGCACACTGCACCAGGTAGAGAGCACTGAGGCACACTGCACCAGGTAGAGAGCACTGAGGCACACTGCACCAGGTAGAGAGCACTGAGGCACACTGCACCAGGTAGAGAGCACTGAGGCACACTGCACCAGGTAGAGAGCACTGAGGCACACTGCACCAGGTAGAGAGCACTCAGGCACACTGCACCAGGTAGGGAGCACTCAGGCACACTGCACCAGGTAGGGAGCACTCAGGCACACTGCACCAGGTAGGGAGCACTAATGGCACACTGCACCAGGTAGGGAGCACTAATGGCACACTGCACCAGGTAGGGAGCACTAATGGCACACTGCACCAGGTAGGGAGCACTGAGGCACACTGCACCAGGTAGAGAGCACTGAGGCACACTGCACCAGGTAGAAAGCACTGAGATTAATGTTTACAGCTGCAAAATACTTACAAGGTTAATTTAGCCCAGGGGGACTCTCATGTACGTACCGGGTCCGGCGGCGCACGGCTGGATCCGGCGACGTGGCGGGGTCCGGCAGGCAGCAAACGGCGGGGCGGCAGGGCGCACAAAAATGGGCAGGGCGGGATTCAGCTGTCTAAAAAAGGGGCAGACACCTAGCGTGAACACTAGATATATATTAAAAAAAAGACAAACGCCTCATTCACTTAAACACACGTCTCACTTAAACACACACGCCTCTCACTTACATACACCTCTCACTTACACACACCTCTCACACACGTGCCTCTCACTTACACACACCTCTCACATACACATGCCTCTCACATACACATGCCTCTCACTTACATACACATGCCTCTCACTTATAGGCCCTACACACATAGCGATTTCACTGCACGATATGAACGATCTTGTTCATTAATGAACGAGATATCGTTCATATCGTGCAGTGTGGAGTCCCCAGCGATGAACGATGCGCGACCCCGCGCTCGTTCATCGCTGGGGCCATGTCGGCTGTGCATGCCGGCCAATATGGACGAGATCGTCCATATTTGCCTGCAAGTCTACGGAGCCGGGTGACGGGGGGAGTGAAGAAACTTCACTCCCCCCGTCACTGCCCCCCCGCCGCTGGGTCGCTCGTCGGCCACCTCGGCGGCGCATCGCCGAGTGTGTAGGGCCCCTTACATACACATGCCTCTCACACACACACACACACACATGCCTCTCACTTACATACACATGCCTCCCACTTACATACACATACATGCCTCTCACACACATGCCACTCACACACATCACACACACACACACACATGCCTCTTTTACTTGAATGTACAACTTTCCTTAAAAACACACACACCTCACTTAAAAACAAGCACACACAAAACACAGTACTTCCCCCCCAAATACACCTCTCCCCCACCCCCCACACAGTGCCTACCTTTGGCTATCATCCAGAGCATGGAGGAGCAGAGAGTTCTGAGCTTCCCTCGGCTGGCTTACTAAGGGCCCGGGAGGAGCTGTGCTCTGGAGCTCCCCCTAGCTGCAGCCAGTGCCATCTCTCTCTACAGGAGGCAGCTTCCGTGTCATTGACACAGCTCCTCCATCTGCAATAGCAGCGCAGTCCTCAGGCTGCAGGAGACAGTGGAGGAGATGCGCCCCCTTGTGGCCAGGAGCCCGGCGGCAGCCGACTCCACTGCCTCCCACAGTTCCGCCCCTGCTCGTTTGCAAAGCTTGCACCTTTAACGGATCCAAAAGGTGGAACCGTGGTGCAAAACTGGTGAGGGGGGGCGTCTCATGACAGAGACAGCGTACCCGTGAGACAACTTCCAGCACCCATGCGTCTGAAGTGGTCTTTAACCAGACCTGTGCGAATTGTAGAAGTCAGTCTCCTACCCTGGGGTCCCCCAGGGGGAGGCCTGCCCCGTCATGCAGTAGGCTTGTCTTGTCTAGAAGCAGGCTGACAGGCTACCCAGGATTATTTGGCCTTGGGCTTTGTGGTTTTGGGAGCACAAGATTTGTCTCAGGAATGCCAGACCTTTTGCTTTCCCTTGAGGCCGAAAGGTTTTGCCTTCTGTGCAGAAGGATTAATATTTGGTAGGAAAGCAGTCTTAGCAGCTGCTAAATTAGACACAATTTTATTCAGGTCTTCACCGAACAAAATGTCCCCAGTGAAGGGGAATACCTCCAAGGCCTTTTTGGAGTCTAGGTCCACCTTTCATGACCTCAACCACAGAATACGGCGAGCCAGGACAGACGTAGTAGGCGCCTTGGCCGCCAGCACACCCGCCTCAGATGACGCCTCCTGAATGTAATAGGCGGTGGTTGTAATGTAAGACAGGTATTGTCTGGCACAGTCAGATATATCCTCGGGCAGCTCTTCCTCTAATGCCTGGACCCACACTTCAATACCTTTTGCAGCCCAGGAGGCAGCAATAGTGGGTCTATGCACTGCTCCTGTAGGGGAGTTAACAGATTTCAGGCATCCCTCCACACGCTTATCTGTTGGTTCCTTCAGTGAGGTGACAGTGGTGACAGGCAAAGTTGATGACACCACGAGTCAGGTAATGTGAGAATCCACCAGCGGTGAATTTTCCCACTTGCTACATAACTCTGCAGGGAGAGGATAGCGAGCCAAGGCCCGTTTATGCAGAGGGAATTTCTTCCCTGGAGTAAACCAGGGTTCCCTTCTGATGTCCACTAAATGGTCAGAATGGGGTAACAAAGTTTTAACCATTTTCTGCCATTTAAACATATCAGTTTTCTTAGCCACAGCAGTGGAATCCTCATCATCAGAGATTTGTAGGATTTGTTTAATAGCAACCACTAAGGCAGGGACATCAAATTGCAAGGGAGAATCCTCATCAGTAACACCAGATTCAGTGTCTGACAGGACCGTATGCTCCCCCTCCTCTGCAGATGAAACATCAGGAGGTATGTGGACGGGATCCGGTCTCTAGGTCGACAAGACTTAGGTCAACAATGTCTAGGTCGATCACTATTGGTCGACATTAAGTAGGTCGACAGGGACTCTAGGTCAACATGTACTAGGTCAACATGACAAAAGGTCGACATGAGTTTTTCACTTTTTTTTCCATGTTTTTCACTTTTTCATACTTTACGATCCACGTGGACTACAATTGGGAATGGTAACCTGTGCCGAGTGCAGCGGTAGCGGAGCGCGGCACCTTGCCCGAAACATGGCAAGCGAAGCGAGCCATGCGAGGGGACACGGTGCACTAATTGGGGTTCCCGGTCACTCTACGAAGAAAACGGCACCAATTTTTTAAAAATACTCATGTCGACCTTTTTTCATGTCGACCTAGAGTCCCTATTGACCTAGAAACCATGTCGACCTACTTACTGTCGACCAATAGTGGTCGACCTAGACATTGTCGACCTAAGTCTAGTCTATCTAACATACCACACCCATGTGGACTGTGAGGAGGAAGTAGCCGGTTAGATGACCCAGAAACCAAAGACTGCAGCAGGTTAGATACATTTTCCGCCCAAGGCGGATTTACCATAGGAACATGCTGTAGTGGCACAGGTGGTCCCATAGAGGGCATAAGGCATTCTACCAGAGTACCCAGTAGGTTTGTGAACACAGCCCAGGGTGGTTCCTGAGTAGACCCAGGAGCTGCAGACTGGCCAGGAGGTGTATGACACATAAGTAGTATACAGTCCATCATACAAAACTTCCCCTTCTGGTAAATCCTTGGAGAATGCTCTGCATGATACAGGAGCTTCCACTGACTTATTGCCCTTTCTGTTAGACATTATGGGGGAGATTCAAATGTTTGAAAAGTTGGTTGGGTGTCTGTTTTTTTCCTGTATATTAGATAGGAAAAAACAGACTCCCAACTGACTTTTTAAACATTTGAATCTCCCCCTATGATATGAATGCAACAACAGAGCGACTTAGGGGGTCATTCAGAGTTGATCGCTAGCTACAGTTGTTCGCAGCGCAGCGATCAGGTTAAAAATCAGCACTTCTGCGCATGCACCGCAAAAAATATATAAAATTGGATGTTTCCATAAAACCATACTTACCAACTCTCCCTGGTTGCACCTTACACCCATTATGTAGCTGTTATTTACTTGACAAAGATTGAAATGGGTAATTTGCCTACATTGGTTATGAGGCACAATGATCCCTATGGCTACATGCATTTTCAAATGAACTCAGACACCCCAATGTATTCCTGTGGAAACCAATGTATCCTGCTGCAGTATATTTTGTCAATTAAATATTGGTTCCATTTTAACATTTAGGGGGGTATCCAATTAGCCCAGATGCCGTTTTGGCCAATCAATACGGCCGGATATCGCAATTAATTAACTATGGTAATTGGATATCCCTTACATTTTGAATCACTTTGAGAAGTCACAGCAAAGCTGTTACTTCCCAATTAATTAAATTATTTATTTGTGAATAATAAATCTGCTATACCTGTCAATGCTTTGCTGAGTGCAGCGTACACCGAGGCTCTGCAACTGTCATATTGAGCAGGGAGAGAGGTAGAATCTGATTGGATGTAGAGGTAAACACTTCCAACCCAATCACTAGGACTGGATGTCATCTTTAAGGCCTGGAAGACACAAGAAGAGAACAAGTTCTGCACTTATACTTCATGTACAGTAACACATAGTGATAATCATGTGAAAAGTGTTTTGTAAGGGTGAACGACGGGCAATCTGGCCGATTCCCTTCAGCACGGACCATGCCCGATTGCCCTTACACACCAGGAAGACTTAACGAAACATAAAACAATTACTATTCCGTCCTTCATTAATATGCACTGGGTCACATGCGATATCATCTGGTTGGTTGTACAGCAGGGCAGACAGGAAGAGGTTGCATGCGACCTGTGGGAGCAAGCAATAGTGCATACACATTAGGCGATATGCGCTATTTGACGTTCTGATACTGAAAATCATGCAGATATCGTCCTAATTTGTACCCATCTTAACTATTGAAATACATTGCAGCGGACGCACTAGGCAAGTCTGCAGAGCATAAATTATATACAATCACCAGCTACTGTATATGTGCCTATGCAGATTTGGGTGATACGATCACTTTTGCATGGTTAGAAGAGGTGTTTACCTTAGGCAGGGTACAGTAAGAAAATGTTCTTGCAATTGCAAACACAGGCAGGCTGCTCACCGACACACATGCATCTCTAAAAGATGTACCAAATGCGGGTGACCGATGGCACGATCATGATGCTAGTGAAGCTCTAGCGATTGGCTGACACTGGTAGGTGCTTTCTTTGTTGCTCATATTGTGGCAAAGCAGTAATTGAATGTCCACACACGTCTTGCTGTACAGCTTGCAGTAGTTTATTCAGGATAACAAGCCTGTGTGTCGCCGCGCTGTGTGGAGGGTGAGGTGGAGCAGTGGCCGAGGACGGACAAACAAACACTGGGATTAACCAAAAAACACAAACTAAACCGTGATTACCTGCCCGGCACCGCACCGCCCGTGGCGTGACTCCGGAAGGCGGGACGGGGATTACGGATAACGGGGGTTGGTGGAGGAGGAGGAGGCCAACACCGTACAGCATTGTGACCCGGGCACGCCGCCTCGCACACGACTTGTAAAGCACAGACTATTTCTTGGAAGACAAACATGGCAACTCAAGCAGATTTAATCAGTCCCTCCATTGGTTACCTGTACTCTACCGCATTCAATATAAAATACTTTTACTCACACACAAGGCCATTAACCAAACTACACCAATGTACATCACTTCGCTTATCACAAAATATCTCCCAACCCGACCTCTGCGCTCTTCACAAGACCTGCGTCTCTCATCCACACTCATTACTCGCTCCCACTCACGACTGCAGGACTTTCATCGGGCTGCACCCACCCTGTGGAATGCCCTACCACGCACAATAAGACTCTCCTCTAGTCTCCAAACCTTCAAGCGTTCCCTCAAAACTCACCTCTTTAGGCAAGCGTATCAAATTCCTGAACCGCCCACATAACTTTCATAAACCTTCCTATCAAATTACATCCACTCTGTACAGTCCACACATATCCTCACATGTCTTCTCATTCTATGCAATAGATAGCACCTTTCCTTGTGTACATATGCCTATTTCCCTATAGATTGTAAGCTTGCGAGCAGGGCCTTCCTACCTCTATGACTGTTATCACCCAGTTTGTTATTGTTATTTCAAATTGTAAAGCGCAACGGAATTTGCTGCGCTATATAAGGAACTGTTAATAAATAAATAAATAAATAAATAAATAAATAACGTCAGGATGACACATACAGCATCAGTTCTAGCGTTGGACCAGCATTGACTAGACCCTGTCATTGACTAGACAGTGGTTTCCTTGCTAGTCACTGGCAGGCATTAGTCGCCCTGACACAAACACAAGAGCAGAACTTCTACCGCCTCCCCAAGCACTCCCCAGCCAATCAGTTCCACCCCTGTGGTCCACCTGTGGAGCTAAGCTGTGTGTGCAGGGATATGCGAGGCCCTGTCTTTAACATGCAGACTCCCACAGAAAGAATTCCAATCCCTTTCATCAGAGAGTGGGCTTGTTGCGCTCGCCACGCATCAAGCCCGGTGACAACCTATTATATTCCCCCTCGTCTGCTGGCATTTCTTCCAGTGTTGGGATTCTGGCATCGGTATCCTGA
This sequence comes from Pseudophryne corroboree, assembly GCF_028390025.1. NCBI lineage: Eukaryota > Metazoa > Chordata > Amphibia > Anura > Myobatrachidae > Pseudophryne > Pseudophryne corroboree. The sequence continues at coordinate 288,750,514 of NC_086454.1, forward strand.
CCGCCAGCATGATAACTGCCTCCCCTTTACACTATGTATTACAAAAGTTCTTGTGGACCATTGGTTTTTTTTTCTCACAATTTTAGATTTTATTGGTAACTCAAAGAAATATTACAAGTATAAATCATTACAAGCCAAACCATGAAGTTACAAATAAATACAGCTTCACTATACACTTAGGAAAAGAACACAAAGGGGTATATGCAATTCCGGGCGAATTGCGGCACTTTTTCGCCCATTTTTAAATTCGACCGTCGAATTCCGGCCGGCGGGTGCCGGAATTCGACATATTCAATCAAAAACGGATTCGACAGTCCCGCTGTCGAAAAACGGACCAATTGACGGATTAGTGCGTCCTGAATTCGACTTTTCAGACGGTACAAAAAAACGGTAAAAAAACCCCCAAAAATTGCGTGGGGTCCCCCCTCCTAAGCATAACCAGCCTCGGGCTCTTTGAGCCGGTCCTGGTTGTAAAAATACGGGGCAAAAAATGACAGGGGATCCCCTGTATTTTTAGAACCAGCACCGGGCTCTGCGTCCGGTCCTGGTGCAAAAAATACGGGGGACAAAAAGTGTAGGGGTCCCCCGTATTTTTTGAACCAGCACCGGGCTCCACTAGCTGGGGAGATAATGCCACACCCGGGGGACACTTTTAAACCGGTCCCTGCGGCCGTGGCATTAAATCCGCAACTAGTCACCCCTGGCCGGGGTAACCTGGAGGAGTGGGGATCCCTTCAAATCAAGGGGTCCCCCCCCTCCAGCCACCCAAGGGCCAGGGGTGAAGCCCGAAGCTGTCCCCCCCCCATCCAAAGGCTGCGGATGGGGGCTGATAGTCATGTGTAAAAATCAAAGAATATTGTTTTTTGCAGCAGAACTACAAGTCCCAGCAAACCTCCCCCGCAAGCTGGTACTTGGAGAACCACAAGTACCAGCATGCGGGGGGGAAACGGGCCCGCTGGTACCTGTAGTTCTACTGCAAAAAAATACCCAAATAAAAACAGGACACAGACACCGTGAAAGTAAAACTTTATTACATACATTAGTAATGCGAAGGATGATACAGCGCCACTTGTGGATTAAAATCTCAGTGATGAAAATCGTATGCTAAAAAATTAATTAAAAACACAACCACCTTGTTAAAGGTGTCTGCCACCCCTTAAGGTTGCAACACTAGTACAATGCTGCCTAAAGGATATATAGTAGGGGGATAAGGGTACCGGCGACTATTGTTGTGTGAGTACGCAAAAGGTTACTGTTAAAAGGTATGATTCATGAGCCAAAAAATATAAAATTTGAACAAACAGTTTTAATAGCACATATAGATAAGATGTTTAAAAAGGTCATAAAACATCCAAAGACAAGTAAAAAAGGTAAAAAGGTAAGGACTTAGCTTTTTAAAATAGGCAAGGGGGTCACTGCAGGGAACCCAACGCGTTTCGTCACATCAGACTTCTTCAAAAAAAAAAAGGGCCAGGGGTGAAGCCCGAAGCTGTCCCCCCCCCCATCCAAAGGCTGCGGATGGGGGGCTGATAGTCATGTGTAAAAATCAAAGAATATTGTTTTTTGCAGCAGAACTACAAGTCCCAGCAAACCTCCCCCGCAAGCTGGTACTTGGAGAACCACAAGTACCAGCATGCGGGGGGGAAACGGGCCCGCTGGTACCTGTAGTTCTACTGCAAAAAAATACCCAAATAAAAACAGGACACAGACACCGTGAAAGTAAAACTTTATTACATACATGCCGACACATACTTACCTATGTTGACACGCCGACTGTGTCCACGTCTCCGTCTGTCCACACGTCTCGAAGAATCCGGGGTACCTGAAAATAAAATTATATACTCACCTAAATGCAGTGTCCTGTTCTTTTATTTGTAATCCACGTACTTGGTAAAAAAACAAACCGCATACCCGATCCACACGGACTGAAAGGGGTCCCATGTTTACACATGGGACCCCTTTCCCCGAATGCAGAGCCCCCCCCGTGACTCCTGTCACAGAGGGTCCCTTCAGCCAATCAGGGAGCGCCACGTCGTAGCACTCTCCTGATTGGCTTTGCGCGTCTGAGCTGGCAGACAGCGCATCGCACAGCACCTCCATTAGTTTCAATGGTGGGAAATTTGCGGTCAGCGGTGAGGTCAATCGCGGTCAGCGGCTGACCGCGGGTAACCCCACCGCTGACCGCAAAGTTCCCACCATTGAAACTAATGGAGGTGCTGTGCGATGCGCTGTCTGCCAGCTCAGACGCGCATAGGGAATCAGGAGTGTGCCAGGACGTGGCGCTCCCTGATTGGCTGAAGGGACCCATCTGTGACAGGAGTCACAGGGGGTCTCAGCATTCGGGGAAAGGGGTCCCATGTGTAAACATGGGACCCCTTTCAGTCCGTGTGGATCGGGTATGCGGTTTGTTTTTTTGCCAAGTACGTGGATTACAAATAAAAGAACAGGACACTGGATTTAGGCGAGTATATAATTTTATTTTCAGGTACCCCGGATTCTTCGAGACGTGTGGACAGACGGAGACGTGGACACAGTCGGTGTGTCCACATAGGTAAGTATGTGTGTCGGCATGTATGTAATAAAGTTTTACTTTCAAGGTGTGCGTGTCCTGTTTTTATTTGGGTATTTTTTTTGCAGAAGAACTACAGGTACCAGCGGGCTCGTTTTACCCCCACATGCTGGTACTTGTGGTTCTCCAAGTACCTGCTTGCGGGGGAGGCTTGCTGGGACTTGTAGTTCTTCTGCAAAAAAAATATTCTTTTATTTTACACTCTGGCTATCAGCCCCCCATTCGCAGCCCATGGATGGGGGGACAGCCTCGGGCTTCACCCCTGGGCCTTGGGTGGCTGGAGGGGGGGGACCCCTTGATTGAAGGGGTCCCCACTCCTCCTGGGTACCCCGGCCAGGGGTGATTAGTTGGGGTTTTAATGCCACGGCCGCAGGGACCGATATAAAAGTGTCCCCCGGCTGTGGCATTATCTCCCCAGCTAGTGGAGCCCGGTGCGGTTGTTAAAAATATGGGGGACCCCTACGCTTTTTGTCCCCCGTATTTTTTGCACCAGGACCGGACGCAGAGCCCGGTGCTGGTTCTAAAAATACGGGGGATCCCCTGTCACTTTTCCCCCCGTATTTTTACAACCAGGACCGGCTCAAAGAGCCCGAGGCTGGTTATGCTTAGGAGGGGGGACCCCACGCATTTTTTTTTCTGGTTTTTAACCCATTCCATTAAAATAAAAATATTTGTAAAAATATATAAATAATACTTGTGCCTCCTAAATAGACAAACCAAGTGGGTCTGGGACTCAGGATCGACAGCAAAAAGGTCGACAAACATTAGGTCGACGCCAATTGGTCGACACACCTTAGGTCGACATGGACAAAAGGTCGGCGTGGACAAAAGGTCGACAGGAACAAGGCCGACATGGAAAAAGGTCGACATGAGGTTGTTGTTTTTTGGGTGTCGTTTTCTTCGAAGAGTGACCGGGAACCCCAATTAGTGCACGGCATCCCCTCGCATGGCTCGCTTCGCTCGCCATGCTTCGGGCATGGTGCCTTCGCTTCGCTCGGCACAGATTACCGTTCCAATCGTAGTCCACGTGGATCGTTAAGTATGAAAAGGTTCCAAAAAATAAAAAAAAATCGTGAAAAACTCATGTCGACCTTTTTCCATGTCGACCTTGTTCCTGTGGACCTTTTGTCCATGTCGACCTAAGGTTTGTCGACCAATTGGCGTCGACCTAAGGTTTGTCGACCTTTTTGCTGTTGATCTGGAGTCCGGATACCAACCAAGTAACTAGTCCCTTCTAATATAAATAGATATGCTATTAGCAATCAAAAAAACACAAAAAAAAACATGTTTTTAATTTTTTTTATTACATTCCGCCAGTAAAGTGAGGCGGATTGAAAATGATGAATTTACTGTCGAAAAGCACTGTTGTCGAATTGACATTCTTCAACTGAATATACTTTTGTCGAAAAGCCGCATTTGTACCATTGCAGAAATGTCGAATTTGTCAAATGTCAAATTTGAAAAGTCCGTTTTTTTGTCGAAAAAGTACTGTATTGCATTGTCGATTTTTTTGGGGGGGCAAAAATTAGAGATGAGCGCCTGAAATTTTTCGGGTTTTGTGTTTTGGTTTTGGGTTCGGTTCCGCGGCCGTGTTTTGGGTTCGAACGCGTTTTGGCAAAACCTCACCGAATTTTTTTTGTCGGATTCGGGTGTGTTTTGGATTCGGGTGTTTTTTTCAAAAAACACTAAAAAACAGCTTAAATCATAGAATTTGGGGGTCATTTTGATCCCAAAGTATTATTAACCTCAAAAACCATAATTTACACTCATTTTCAGTCTATTCTGAATACCTCACACCTCACAATATTATTTTTAGTCCTAAAATTTGCACCGAGGTCGCTGTGTGAGTAAGATAAGCGACCCTAGTGGCCGACACAAACACCGGGCCCATCTAGGAGTGGCACTGCAGTGTCACGCAGGATGTCCCTTCCAAAAAATCCTCCCCAAACAGCACATGACGCAAAGAAAAAAAGAGGCGCAATGAGGTAGCTGTGTGAGTAAGATTAGCGACCCTAGTGGCCGACACAAACACCGGGCCCATCTAGGAGTGGCACTGCAGTGTCACGCAGGATGGCCCTTCCAAAAAACCCTCCCCAAACAGCACATGACGCAAAGAAAAAAAGAGGCGCAATGAGGTAGCTGTGTGAGTAAGATTAGCGACCCTAGTGGCCGACACAAACACCGGGCCCATCTAGGAGTGGCACTGCAGTGTCACGCAGGATGTCCCTTCCAAAAAACCCTCCCCAAACAGCACATGACGCAAAGAAAAAAAGAGGCGCAATGAGGTAGCTGACTGTGTGAGTAAGATTAGCGACCCTAGTGGCCGACACAAACACCGGGCCCATTTAGGAGTGGCACTGCAGTGTCACGCAGGATGTCCCTTCCAAAAAACCCTCCCCAATCAGCACATGATGCAAAGAAAAAGAAAAGAAAAAAGAGGTGCAAGATGGAATTGTCCTTGGGCCCTCCCACCCACCCTTATGTTGTATAAACAAAACAGGACATGCACACTTTAACCAACCCATCATTTCAGTGACAGGGTCTGCCACACGACTGTGACTGATATGACGGGTTGGTTTGGACCCCCCCCAAAAAAGAAGCAATTAATCTCTCCTTGCACAAACTGGCTCTACAGAGGCAAGATGTCCACCTCATCATCACCCTCCGATATATCACCGTGTACATCCCCCTCCTCACAGATTATCAATTCGTCCCCACTGGAATCCACCATCTCAGCTCCCTGTGTACTTTGTGGAGGCAATTGCTGCTGGTCAATGTCTCCGCGGAGGAATTGATTATAATTCATTTTAATGAACATCATCTTCTCCACATTTTCTGGATGTAACCTCGTACGCCGATTGCTGACAAGGTGAGCGGCGGCACTAAACACTCTTTCGGAGTACACACTTGTGGGAGGGCAACTTAGGTAGAATAAAGCCAGTTTGTGCAAGGGCCTCCAAATTGCCTCTTTTTCCTGCCAGTATAAGTACGGACTGTGTGACGTGCCTACTTGGATGCGGTCACTCATATAATCCTCCACCATTCTATCAATGTTGAGAGAATCATATGCAGTGACAGTAGACGACATGTCCGTAATCGTTGTCAGGTCCTTCAGTCCGGACCAGATGTCAGCATCAGCAGTCGCTCCAGACTGCCCTGCATCACCGCCAGCGGGTGGGCTCGGAATTCTGAGCCTTTTCCTCGCACCCCCAGTTGCGGGAGAATGTGAAGGAGGAGATGTTGACAGGTCGCGTTCCGCTTGACTTGACAATTTTCTCACCAGCAGGTCTTTCAACCCCAGCAGACTTGTGTCTGCCGGAAAGAGAGATCCAAGGTAGGCTTTAAATCTAGGATCGAGCACGGTGGCCAAAATGTAGTGCTCTGATTTCAACAGATTGACCACCCGTGAATCCTTGTTAAGCGAATTAAGGGCTCCATCCACAAGTCCCACATGCCTAGCGGAATCGCTCCGTGTTAGCTCCTCCTTCAATGTCTCCAGCTTCTTCTGCAAAAGCCTGATGAGGGGAATGACCTGACTCAGGCTGGCAGTGTCTGAACTGACTTCACGTGTGGCAAGTTCAAAGGGCATCAGAACCTTGCACAACGTTGAAATCATTCTCCACTGCGCTTGAGACAGGTGCATTCCACCTACTATATCGTGCTCAATTGTATAGGCTTGAATGGCCTTTTGCTGCTCCTCCAACCTCTGAAGCATATAGAGGGTTGAATTCCACCTCGTTACCACTTCTTGCTTCAGATGATGGCAGGGCAGGTTCAGTAGTTTTTGGTGGTGCTCCAGTCTTCTGTACGTGGTGCCTGTACGCCGAAAGTGTCCCGCAATTCTTCTGGCCACCGACAGCATCTCTTGCACGCCCCTGTCGTTTTTTAAAAAATTCTGCACCACCAAATTCAAGGTATGTGCAAAACATGGGACGTGCTGGAATTTGCCCATATTTAATGCACACACAATATTGCTGGCGTTGTCCGATGCCACAAATCCACAGGAGAGTCCAATTGGGGTAAGCCATTCCGCGATGATCTTCCTCAGTTGCCGTAAGAGGTTTTCAGCTGTGTGCGTATTCTGGAAAGCGGTGATACAAAGCGTAGCCTGCCTAGGAAAGAGTTGGCGTTTGCGAGATGCTGCTACTGGTGCCGCCGCTGCTGTTCTTGCGGCGGGAGTCCATACATCTACCCAGTGGGCTGTCACAGTCATATAGTCCTGACCCTGCCCTGCTCCACTTGTCCACATGTCCGTGGTTAAGTGGACATTTGGTACAACTGCATTTTTTAGGACACTGGTGAGTCTTTTTCTGACGTCCGTGTACATTCTCGGTATCGCCTGCCTAGAGAAGTGGAACCTAGATGGTATTTGGTAACGGGGGCACACTGCCTCAATAAATTGTCTAGTTCCCTGTGAACTAACGGCGGATACCGGACGCACGTCTAACACCAACATAGTTGTCAAGGCCTCAGTTATCCGCTTTGCAGCAGGATGACTGCTGTGATATTTCATCTTCCTCGCAAAGGACTGTTGGACAGTCAATTGCTTACTGGAAGTAGTACAAGTGGGCTTACGACTTCCCCTCTGGGATGACCATCGACTCCCAGCAGCAACAACAGCAGCGCCAGCAGCAGTAGGCGTTACACGCAAGGATGCATCGGAGGAATCCCAGGCAGGAGAGGACTCGTCAGAATTGCCAGTGACATGGCCTGCAGGACTATTGGCATTCCTGGGGAAGGAGGAAATTGACACTGAGGGAGTTGGTGGGGTGGTTTGCGTGAGCTTGGTTACAAGAGGAAGGGATTTACTGGTCAGTGGACTGCTTCCGCTGTCGCCCAAAGTTTTTGAACTTGTCACTGACTTATTATGAATGCGCTGCAGGTGACGTATAAGGGAGGATGTTCCGAGGTGGTTAACGTCCTTACCCCTACTTATTACAGCTTGACAAAGGCAACACACGGCTTGACACCTGTTGTCCGCTTTTCTGTTGAAATACCTCCACACTGAAGAGCTGATTTTTTTGGTATTTTCACCAGGCATGTCAACGGCCATATTCCTCCCACGGACAACAGGTGTCTCCCCGGGTGCCTGACTTAAACAAACCACCTCACCATCAGAATCCTCCTGGTCAATTTCCTCCCCAGCGCCAGCAACACCCATATCCTCCTCATCCTGGTGTACTTCAACACTGACATCTTCAATCTGACTATCAGGAACTGGACTGCGGGTGCTCCTTCCAGCACTTGCAGGGGGCGTGCAAATGGTGGAAGGCGCATGCTCTTCACGTCCAGTGTTGGGAAGGTCAGGCATCGCAACCGACACAATTGGACTCTCCTTGTGGATTTGGGATTTCGAAGAACGCACAGTTCTTTGCGGTGCTTTTGCCAGCTTGAGTCTTTTCAGTTTTCTAGCGAGAGGCTGAGTGCTTCCATCCTCATGTGAAGCTGAACCACTAGCCATGAACATAGGCCAGGGCCTCAGCCGTTCCTTGCCACTCCGTGTGGTAAATGGCATATTGGCAAGTTTACGCTTCTCCTCCGACAATTTTATTTTAGGTTTTGGAGTCCTTTTTTTACTGATATTTGGTGTTTTGGATTTGACATGCTCTGTACTATGACATTGGGCATCGGCCTTGGCAGACGACGTTGCTGGCATTTCATCGTCTCGGCCATGACTAGTGGCAGCAGCTTCAGCACGAGGTGGAAGTGGATCTTGATCTTTCCCTAATTTTGGAACCTCAACATTTTTGTTCTCCATATTTTAATAGGCACAACTAAAAGGCACCTCAGGTAAACAATGGAGATGGATACTAGTATACAATTATGGACTGCCTGCCGAGTGCAGACACAGAGGTAGCCACAGCCGTGAACTACCGTACTGTACTGTGTCTGCTGCTAATATAGACTGGTTGATAAAGAGATGTCTATGTAACTATGTATGTATAAAGAAGAAAGAAAAAAAAACCACGGTTAGGTGGTATACAATTATGGACGGACTGCCTGCCGAGTGCAGACACAGAGGTAGCCACAGCCGTGAACTACCGTACTGTACTGTGTCTGCTGCTAATATAGACTGGTTGATAAAGAGATGTCTATGTAACTATGTATGTATAAAGAAGAAAAAAAAACCACGGTTAGGTGGTATACAATTATGGACGGACTGCCTGCCGAGTGCAGACACAGAGGTAGCCACAGCCGTGAACTACCGTACTGTACTGTGTCTGCTGCTAATATAGACTGGTTGATAAAGAGATGTCTATGTAACTATGTATGTATAAAGAAGAAAGAAAAAAAAAACCACGGTTAGGTGGTATACAATTATGGACGGACTGCCTGCCGAGTGCAGACACAGAGGTAGCCACAGCCGTGAACTACCGTACTGTACTGTGTCTGCTGCTAATATAGACTGGTTGATAAAGAGATGTCTATGTAACTATGTATGTATAAAGAAGAAAGAAAAAAAAACCACGGTTAGGTGGTATACAATTATGGACGGACTGCCTGCCGAGTGCAGACACAGAGGTAGCCACACCCGTGAACTACCGTACTGTACTGTGTCTGCTGCTAATATAGACTGGTTG